>NW_009592746.1:0-224 GCF_000690535.1 Cariama cristata
GCCAACATGGATTTATGAAAGGAAGTTCAGGTTTGATTAATCTGATTTCCTTTTACGACAAAGTGACCTGGTTAGTAGATGAGGGAAAGGCTGTGGATGTTGTCTACCTAGATTTTAGTAAAGCCTTTGCTATGGTCTCCCACAGCATCCTCCTAAATAAATTGACTGCTTGTGACTTAGATATGTGGACTCTTTGATGGGTGAAAAACTGGCTGGATGGGCAG
>NW_009592747.1:0-26742 GCF_000690535.1 Cariama cristata
TCATCGCCAGCCTGGCCCTGGGCGACCTCCTCCACATCATCATCGACATCCCCATCAACGTCTACAAGGTGAGGGGGAGCCGGGGATGGGTCCGGGAGCGGGCACGGGGGTGCGCCGGGCTCCCCTCGGTGCTCTCCGGCAGACGCCCGGCACCGCCGCGGGTGCTGAGGGGAAGCGCGTCCCCTTCCTGGCTGGGAGACGCCCGGGGGCTTCACCTCATGCCAAAAACCTGCCGGAGGGTGATATTCTGGTCAGGAGTTGTCCCAAATGGCACCCTCTCTGTGCCTCAGTCTCCAGCCCTCTCAGCGGTCCGAGCTGGGAATTGGGCAGAGCTGGAGGTGGCCAGGCTCTGAAAGTCACCTGGAAACAGGTGCTGTCCCAGGAATAACAGAAGTAAATGCAATAAGTAAATGCGCAGTGGATTAGTCGCTTCCCTCCTTTCCCCCAGAGGAATGGAGGAGAGGCACAGAAGACCCTTTCCTGTGGGTACCCCAAAGTCCCTCCTGCTCAACTGGGGCAGGCTTGGTCATAATACTTCACATGGGTCCGTACAGTCGCTGTTGGCATGGGGGCTTGGCATGGGGGCTTTTTCAGGAGGAACCAAGATCATTCAGCTGAGCGATTTGCATTAGTTTTATACACCTGGCAGTTGTGAGGCGTGATGCTTTCCTGAGCTGTGAACTCTTCCCCCGCCATAAAAAGTGTTGCAGCATGGGCAGCCCAGACGGAGTGAGCCACACCTGCTGCTCTTGCACCTCCTTTACTCTGCCCTTTGGCGTGGTAAGACTTGCCATGGAGGGAGTACAACCTCTGTCTTGTGTAGCCAGCTTGTACAGTCCATTTATCCTTAGGAATTCCTTGGGCAGTTGAATCCAGCCTCTGGTTAGGATCAGCACTCTTGGAGGGATGCTGGAAATAGCAAGGCACCTTCTGCCTTGAAATTTTAGTCTGGGTCCCTAAGTGCCCATCAGTTACTGCATAAAGTGAACATGAGAGCCTTCATCTCTCATCTTCTCCTCACTTCATATGCATGTTTTTAAATGCTGAGGTTTGTTACTTTTAGCTTTGGAAAACCATGTTGAAGGGACAGGTTTTGAATTTAATCTTCTGTATTCATAGTGATCACTCCCAGAAGCTACTGAAATGAGACAATCCTGTATCTTTACCCTTTAAAAGTATTGAAGTAGTATTACAAAGCAGGGAACGTCATAATTGTGTTAAATTCATTCAAATTTGGATTACATGAGAGTTCTTTGATTTGGAGTTTCAGTATTTTCCATACTATGCTTTTATCGTAGTTCTTGTGAGAGGCATGTACTCTTCTGAATGCGAGTGGAATTTATGCAACAAAATACTTTAAACTGTTTTGAAAAACTCTATTTTTGTAAAAAAGGTATTAAAGAAATTTTTTTTATCTATTCTCAGAAAAATCAAAAAGATTAAATCAATAACAGCTGCTCAGTAGAAGAGTTTGCAATCTCAATGACACTATTTCAAAATCAAATAAATGATCACATGCAATATACTGCAGTCCTTATCTCGATTGAAGGTCATCAAGTATATCATTATAAGTAGGTTGAAGTGGGAGGAATAACAGGTCAGATTGCAAACTGATAGATATTATACCAGCTGCAAATGCAGGATTCTTACTGTGCTGTTGATAGTGCTAGAAGCTAAGCGATAGCTCTCAGGTGCTAAGTCTCCCATGCTACTACTCACCTTAATGAAGAGCCCATAATAAATTTATATTATCCCTTACAAGAGTGAGTGAAATATTTACTGGTTTAAAACAGGACTTTTGAATAAATGTAAGTTACAAAAAATAACCCAAACATTAGATACTGTGTTTATTTAATCAAAATTAAGAATTTGATAACGGTTTGAGTTGATGATAACTTTTTATCAACTCTACACCCCATTTAATTCCATCAGCAGAGCAACATTATGAGGGAGAACACAATAACGCAATCAAAAGCTGGCTGTAATCACCCAGCAGTATGGGAAGAACAAAGGCTAGCAAAAGCTTGGTTTGTAAATCAAGTATACTTAACAGTTGTAACTTGCAATTTGAAACAATTTAAAACTGGATGAAACAGATCTTCAGAATTGCTACCAGATACTGAGTTAGACAGCTGCGTGAAAAAGAGTGTGAGAGAATTTCTCATGTTAATAAAATACCGGCAGTTTACTCAATGACAGTTGTAGTAGAAAGTGTGAAAGTGTCTGTGAATGCTTTCCAGACAGACCTGTAAGGGAGAACTCAGAATTCGCACTAGGAGCAGCATTTTATTAGGTATTGGAAGTGATAACTGCAAAAGATGTCCCCTGTGACTATTTAAGTTAAGTGAATATGTAAGTAGCTGAAAAAATACACAAGTGAAAATTTACATCTCTAAAATTGAGGTCATCTAAAGAAAAGCAGGTGTTGTGTAGATTGTGAGGCAAATGCAGTTCAATGTGTAAGATGCTAATTACTCCCTTGCCCTTGATAAATTTAAATATTGATCAATACATTCAGTAGAAAATGGAAAGTGTTGGAATGCATCACACAGTCAAGAAGCTGGGTATGAAATGAGGGCTTGAGGGGTGTTCAGATCCAGCATGCGGAACCTGGAAGACCTTTTTGGTGTTCAGGGTCCTGGTAAACAATCTGGCTCTGGCCGTACCCCTAGAACTGCAGAACGGGAAGCAGAGAAAAGTCTTGAGACAATCATTCTGCAGTATGTAATGTTGTGGCAGTGTAGGTACTTTGCAAAATTGCTAGTAATTGGATGTGAAGGTGAGCCTATACCTTGTCATCTGCTTCACTAAACAGACTACGTAACCATGTCTTTGTTAATTTGAGGCCTCAAACAGCAGTTAAAGGTGTGAACATAAGGAGCAGAAGGATAAAGTAGGTGGTCAGTGAGCTTTTTATGTCCTTCTCTTCACTTAATCTTTGGAAGACAAGAGAGTGGCAGCTTGTACACCTGACAATACAGGTCTGCAGTTCTGGAAGGCTTATGTTCAGTATCCCAAATTGATAAAGTTGGTAACTCCCACTTGTAAGACACCAAAACGTCAGGATTGGAAATTCCAAACTTATGTTAGCTCTGCCTGTCATGCATATATGTGAAATGAGATAGGAACATAGACTTAAAAAAGCCGTAATCAAATAATATAGTAACATGTTTTCTCTTCTGATATATAGACAACATCTCTTTCTCTCATTTTGTATTATTTATTCTTTTATATTTGTAATATATATTCTCTTATATTAAATCCAATTTATTGTCATGTTCCAGTGGGAGTAACCTGTCTTCTGCACACTCTTGTGTGGCTTTCTGAACTCTGACTATCAATTTGCTATGACACAAATGACTGAGGAGGAATATCTACCTGGAAATACTGTAACAGGCTCCTTTATCTCAGAGCACAATGGAAGAGCAGAGAAAAAATTTCCACGGAAGGAACAAAAACTGGTCTTTATCCAAGCCAATAATCAAAGGCCAAAGTCAGCTTTGTAGGCAATGATTTTTTTTTTCCAGTAATGTATTTTAGGGGTTACATAAAAATATAGTTAACATTGTATAGCATTATCAAACACTGGAAATATAAGAAAGACGAGATTAGGGACTGGATATCCCATGCAGGCAAAAAAATGGCTCGTTTGTGAATCCAGCTGTGCTCTAAAAAGGCAGGATTTCTATGGAAATGGCTTTGTGATGACTTTACTAACTCTTGTAATGCAAATACCTAAAAGGCATGCATCATGATAAAGCCTATCTTTTCCTAACTTTCAAAAAAAGCCAAAGTACTTGTCTTTAGCAAACATTGTTACTATTCCATATTACAACTCTTGGCCACTGGTCCTTCTGATGTTAAAGATAACAGCCCTATTTTATTGGGAGAAATGCATTATTTTCTTTCTTTCAACATCTGAACCACTTACTTGAGGTCTTGCAAAGTTCATCTCAGTATTTCTTACGCAAAGTTTATTGATCTCTGACCGTATTAAGCTAGAAGTCTATTTTACTTAGGAACCCTCTATGGTCAAGAAATGCAGCTTATAGGCATTTAAGAAAGATCTGAATTGTCCAGTGGAGAAACCTGTCTAGACTCTACAGGGAATGCGAGTAACTTTCCTCTGTAGTTACATGGGAACAATCTACTTTGAAGTCCAATATGTAGGGTAGTGGAAATGTCTGTATGTTGTTAAAAGTACACATACATAGTTTTCACGATGGACCTCCAAACTGAAATATGTTAGATGAAGTCAGTGTAGATTTGTAAATTTAGAGTAGTTTTTTCATTATGTATACATCTGTTATGTATACATTCACTTAAAGGATGCATGTGACAAATTTCAAAACAAGTTTTCATCTTACTTGTTTTTTTGCTTCTACCCTGTGTTTTTGCTTCACGATCTGACAGCAGCATGGCTTTCTTAATGGTTACTTTTGATGCATTCCTTTCACTGGGATTGTGAATTGCAGAAATTTTTTACTTTAACAACAAATTATGAGGTTTCTGTCATTTTCAAGATGTCTGTATGATATTATTTTGTCTTAATTAAGTATTTTTTAAAAAAAGTTTCTAAGCAGAAGTTACTAATAAAGACACAGGAAAAGAAACTAGTTGCTTGCCTCGTTTTAAGATTTATGCTGTTTATTGGATAGATCAGTAAAGCATTCTTAGCTTTACTAGGAAGCGAGAAATAAATTTTCTTGTCTAGAGGGAAGATCATCGCCTTGACATCTTAATTATTGTTAAATATGAATAAGTTTTATAATGTTGTCTGACTTATCCCTGACCATAAGCTTAATTTCCTGGGCAAATTTCCTGTTTTGAAAAGTGCTTGCTCCTATGAAATACTGAAAAATACTTCATCTGCATGACTTCCCTGTCTCAAAAGTATCAGCTGAAAACCTGCCAATTGTTCCACAGCTATATTGAAAAATCTTGCTTGTGAATTAGGTGTACAGTTGCATGTCTGATTTCCCATGTAACTCTTCATAATGACGAAAATCGAGCCCTGTCGTCCTGTGAACTAGACTTGCTGTGAAGGCAGAGCTAGGAGGAAGTACGAATTCCTGCTCGGGATTTCCATGTGCATTCATTGCCCGGGCCTAGGACACCGACATAAATGAGTGCACGCTTTGCTACTTCCTTGTGCCCAACTGCAGAAAGTCAGCAGTGGTAGGCTGGAGCCATGGCATCAGCCTTCTGGCTGGTGGCCACAGCAGCTGAGCCATCGAGAGCAACGCATCGTGCTCGCATGTTGGCATGTTCCAGCAGCAGATCACGACCATCTTTTCTGTTCCTACACAACCGAGAGGAAGCGGAGCAGGAATTGTAATTCACAGGTGCCTCTCTGAGTTACAGCATCTCTTGGGGCTGCTTTCGTAGCCATGCAGCTTTCACATCAGTTTAGGCTCAGATCCACATCTGGTCTGAGAAGGTGTTAGCTAGGAGGGCATCAGATGTGTTGGTTCTTTTAAGTATGTTTTCAATTTATTCTGCAATGTGTTCCCTTTCCTTTCATTCTATTTCATTTCATCTTCAACACATTTCTGTGACTTAATAGTTAAAACTTTGCCCATGTAAAATAACTGACTGTAAAACATTGGAAAAGGTCACTCGGAATACAGCCAGTGGTAGACTTCTCTTGGCATTTTACTGATGAAAATGTAACATTATTTTTCACTTTGCAGCCACTTGGCAGTATCTCATGGCTCTAAGTCATTTGTCATTTGTAAAATGGCACTCTTTGTACAGATGCCCTATTATGAATCATAAATAAATTTTTACCCATACAAAATTGCATTAGACTACATCTGTGCTTCACTAAGAGTAATCATTGCCCTTGTGTACAAATATGATGCTGCTGAATACTTTACAGTGTATTTTCACTGTACTTTAAGGCAGTGTTTTGAGGAGATGGAGATACAAACAGAAACAACAAGGGAGAGTGGTTCAGCAATTAAAACATTCTACTTTTTTCCTTTTAGTTTCTTCATGTTTTCAAGTTTTTGTGGCAAAGCATATCATTAACCGCTTGCAATACCATGCTAGAGAAACTTGTGACTCATGCATTAAAATGCTCAAATTTCACAATACATCAGCTGCAAGAGATAAAGGACGTGTTTTTCCAATGCAATGCAGACACCTGTGTGTCCATTCTGCCCCTGATTTAAGCTGCCTGAATGCAAGCAATATTTTGATGTTATGCTAAAGCCAAGCTAATGCACCCTTTCTCTTGGCAGACCGCATTCACTCCAGCACAGCCCCATTATAATCCAGCCAGATGGCTCCCAAACTGGAGCTGGCTCAAATCCAGTCAGCTTGGAGCACAGGTGTGACTGTCGGCGCCTGAGAGATAAGCATTAGTTCAGGGAGATCTCTGTGTGGCTGAACTGTTGTGATTTTAGGGAAGAGAGACAGGGAGTGCCTTGCACATACACCAGATAGTCGTAACTAAAAATCTTCAACAGAATCTGCCAAGAGAAATTTGACTAAAGTTCCAAATTTTAGTTCAACAAAGAAAAGCATATTTTAATTTTGAAGTGCTTTTTTAATGAGTCAACTCTGGTTTAATATATACACATGTACAACATACTGTAGATACTATAAACAAGTATACAATGTACTTGCTATCCAGTCCTTGATGTCCATACCAACTAGGTGTGGTAGGCTAGAGGTTCACTGCCTGATTGATATAAATTAAATTAGTCCAGGTGTCATTTGATTCTGTAGAGTGTACATTTAGAACACCTGTAATTATTCATATTGCAATTTTAATAGCAGTTTGTTACTATCACCCCCTTACAGCAATTCAAAAGAAGTCTCAGGGAGAGGCTTTACTGAAAATACTTTAATTACAGACTGAGTTATTTTCCCACATCACATAAGCAAAAGATACTATATGGTTATTACAACCTCATCCCTACTTCCTCTACTTTATTACTTTACAGAAAATTCTCAAGAAACATAAATCCTTAGAATTTATTTTTCTGCCTCATTTCTGCAGAAGCATTATACTCTTTGTCTTACTTGAGTAGATCATTGAAGATACAGATCAAAGCTGAGCCATGTTACGGTTTTCCTACTGCTGTTCTTTTAAAGATCCCATTGAGCACAGGACTAAAGCAGATTTTTGAAGGTATTCTGGTATCTGAAAATGCTGATGGGCACTTCATAGGGAATTCCAAAATCACATGGTTATGAAATGTACTTAGCTTCCTTTATGTTAAAATAAAATTATACTTAAATTATATCAGAGTTTGTCAAAAGCTATTGTGGACCATGTAACTGTTTATCCTTAGATACACAGGTATGTGTACTTTAGGACTTTGCTGGACCAAACCAATGTGAGCAGGCAACTCTGTGGCTATCTTCAATCATTTTGATCCCCAGCAGAATCTCTACAGTATGATCATCTATTTCTTCTTTTCTTACATCCCTGTTAAATGAGATGTCTGAGGAATCCTGAGCCAAAGGAAAGATTTTGCAGTCTATTTTGGGTGGTTACCGTTCTTCTTTCCTCTCCTTTGCCATTTCGTAGCCCTCTTATCTGCAACAGATCCAAAAGACCTCATTTGAAGGAAGTTAAGAAAAACAGAGGTGGGCTTAGAGAATGTAACCAATTACAGAAACTCAAAAAGTTTACTTTTGTGTATAAGGATTGCAACTATTTCTTGGCATAACCTCTGTTCTAGAGAGTCTTGTTTTTACGAGGAACTGGAAGATTTGGCTGCTGCTGCTGCGATGTATTTGAGCCATTGGAGCAGCTCACAGCAGAGTACAAAGATTAAGTGTTTCTAAACTGAAGCTACAGGCGAACAGTTCATAGCGTCAGCTATGAGGAAGGTGCTTTCTGTGTCCAGTAAGTCTTGTCCCCTAAATCAGCTAAAATGTACTGCTGGGATTGTGACAGAGATTTCCATTGAAGTGTTTGACCCAAAGTGCGGTTGAATGAACCTGAAATTCATTGTGCTGTTTTCTTTATTCCGTAGCACTTATAAGTATGCCAAATGTGCAGATAGTCCTTTTGGTATCGTAATACAGAATCATTGGAAAACTCATCAATAAAGATCTTCAGTGAGGGATTAATCTGATCTGTCTTTACCTGCTGTGAAACATATAGATCAACTAGCCGTTTAGGTGCTCTGAGTGTGCAGTAGGTCCCTTCTTTCATTACCAGATGGTAAGCTGAAAACTATGGGATACATTTCTCTCCAGTGTAGCCTGACTTCTCTGCTGGTGGAGCCTAGACATCAAGCTTCAAATAAACCCCAGATGTGCACTTGTTGGCTTTGCCCCTGTTCTGATCAGCCTGAAGTAATTTTCTGTATTTCTAGTAAATGGAGTGTTACTTGGAACATATAAGAAAAGCAATGAATACTCGAGGTAGATAAAGACAATAAAAAGATGAGGGAAATCCTCACCTGCTCAGTCGTTTTCTACCATAAACACTGTGGTGGTGAAGTTAGAAGCTAAATGAGTGGAGTTCAGAGGGCTTAAGATGTCAAGACTAAGCCTTTATGCATATCCTTGCCCAGCCAGGGAGTGACTGTGAAGCTACTGCTTAGTTTTCAGGACACACACCTTGGAGACTCCCTTGTGAAAAGATTCTGCTTGACTAAGTTTTATATGGTGCAAAAGAAAAACAATCAGGACGAAAGTCCATGTTTCAGCTTTGGGAATTATTTTTAAAAAATGGTTCATTTTTAATTGTTGTTTTCTTTTCACAGCTGCTTGCAGAAGACTGGCCCTTTGGTGTCGAAATGTGCAAATTAGTACCCTTCATTCAAAAGGCATCAGTGGGCATCACAGTGTTGAGTTTGTGTGCCCTCAGTATAGATAGGTGAGACCCATTTTTTTCATCAAACTCTATAATTTCTTTTCAATACAGGCATTGGCTCAAATTCACCCTTCCGCTCAGCTGATATAATATGAATAAGCTGAGTTTAAGCCAGTCAAACCAGGTGGGTTTTCTCCTGTCTTTAATTTGCAAATGTGTGCTGTTACTTCAGGTACCGAGCAGTTGCTTCTTGGAGTCGCATTAAAGGAATTGGAGTGCCGAAGTGGACTGCTGTTGAAATTGTACTGATCTGGGTTATATCAGTGATATTGGCTGTTCCAGAAGCTATCGCATTTGACATGATTACAATGGAATACAGAGGAAAACATCTTAGAATCTGCCTGCTTCACCCCACACAGAAATCATCCTTCATGATGGTAAGACACTGATGTTTATAAAATCTCCAGAACAGTTCCTTGGATATTCTCAGTGTTGTGTGGATTGTAATGTGCACAACTGTATGTGAAAAGTAGGTGAATATAGTGTTCAAATGAAATACTGACAAATTTCTGAAGCATATTGGTTAAAAGAAGAGCATTCAGAAACTTTTGTCTTTCTTTGGGCTTTAGGCATGTTACTGTCTTGTCCTGTTTTCTCATCTGTAATGTACATCTTCGAGAGATGCTTTCCAGGACAGACTGACCAATTAGTTATAGCATATTTACCAAAATGCTCAGCATTCAGCTCCTAACAATGGTTTTGCTTTTGTTTTCCTCCTAGTTTTACAAGCAAGCTAAAGACTGGTGGCTGTTTAGCTTTTACTTCTGCTTGCCACTGGCTATCACAGCGTTTTTCTATACTCTCATGACCTGTGAGATGTTACGAAAGAAAAGTGGGATGCAGATTGCTTTAAATGACCACTTAAAACAGGTAAAAATTTATCCCTGACAACTCTGCTGACTGTAGAGAGGATGACAACAATACCTTTCCTGACTTTACTGCCACGTCATTGTTCTGTTCTTGTGTGACGACTTCAAGATTACTAGTAAGAAGAAGTTTCCTAGCAGTGATGCTGCTGAACTTGTGTGTGTATATATGTATATGTATCAGAGCCTTCAGAAATCTGAGATTTTAACTGACAATCACGAAACTGTTTTTTTCTTGTTTGGTGTTAATCCTTCAGGTTTTACATTTTTATTTCTTCTTTAAAACAATGAGAGCTGGATATTTTGTAATGAAAACTGAAGTTATACTGTAATCTAGAAGCTGGTGCTATAAAATTGTTCATTATTTTGAAGCAATTTCATGCTGAATTGTAGTGAGGTTAGCAGTATATATTAGCAGAACAAAACATATTCCAAAATACATTCCAAGTTAGTAGTGCACCAGACACAAATGGCACACATCACTAGAATTAAACTACGTTTGTACCATAATGTATATTTGTGCTCCTTTCCTCTTACCTTGTTAAAGACGTAATTGAAATTTCTCGGGGTGTTTAAAATAAGACCTCAGATCAAAGCACAAGAAAATGCAGTTGAAAACAAGCTGGTATTTGAAAGTGATTGCAGAGATGAATATGTTCATCATTTTCATTTAAATGACTGTTTTCATGTCCTTGATTTTTCATGTTATTACTCATACTTTTTAAAATTAGAGATACAGAGAATAAGTGCAAGACATCTAAAACAATAGAAAAGATCAAGTACATATTCCAAGAGAATAAGATATTTTATGTTCTCCTAACTCCTATTTTGACAGAGATTTTATTTTGTTTATTAAACATTTGGATATTAGAAGACAACAACAATGGGGGGAGAGAGAGAGAGAAACTGTAACACTGTTCTGTCCAATTTTCATTTTTCAGAGACGCGAGGTGGCCAAAACCGTGTTCTGCCTGGTACTTGTTTTTGCCCTGTGTTGGCTCCCACTTCACCTAAGCAGAATATTGAAACTCACTATTTATGATCAGAAGGACCCCAACAGATGTGAACTTTTAAGGTGAGACTTCAGAAATAAAATGCCTGTGCGCTGCTGGTATTCTCCGTAAGTGCATTTGGATTTCCTAATGAACCAGCTTACTCTGTGTGTCTGAAGTTCTCCCTGCTTCTTCATCCAGGACATGCTGGTTTCACTCCAGTAGCAGAGTCAGAAAATTATGAGGAATCTCCCTGTTTGCCCTGTCTTCCTCCTCATCCCTTTTGGAACTATCCTAACGCCTTGTGGCATTACAAGGGCAGGGGAGGAATTTCTGTCCCTGTTTTCCCTTTCAACAGAACAGCTAGGATTAAATCTGCAAAGAAAACCTCGTGAATGTTTCCTCCCACAAGTTGAGGTGGTTGGATCTTCTGAAATTACTTTCATGAGAATGGTCTACTGATTCAGACTTTATTAGTGAGCACTGTTGTTACGTCCATGAGTTAACCCTGTTGATACGAGTCTCTTTACTATTATGTTTAATAGCTGGTCTTGATTGAGTGAAGCTGAGTCCAGTTTTCATAGTTGTAAACCTCTACTAAGCCTTTTCAGAGAAAATGAGAAGTATCTCACTTTTACTTCAATTTCCACACAGCTTTTTTCTTGTGATGGACTACATTGGTATTAACATGGCTTCACTGAATTCCTGCATCAATCCGATAGCTCTGTATTTGGTGAGCAAAAGATTCCAAAACTGCTTTAAGGTAAGAGGCTGCGGGGAGCGGCTCCTCTGGTTAAAAGATGATGTCAGCAGTAAAATTCATTCCTTAACATGCACAAAGTGTTTTAAATAGTCATTAAATTTTACTTAAATTTTAACTGGCTTATAGTAGATATTCTCTCCCTCTCTTGCTGAAGCTACGTAGAAAGGAATTAAGTATTCATAGGGACAGAAAGAGAAAGCAAAAGAGAAGAGTGTACAATAAACTCTCTTGGCACCATGCTAATCAGGCTACATCACTTCCTCACTGGAGCTGGCACCCAGCCACGTCGAGAGCACTGACAAAGCAGACTTGGACCACACTGTAGAGATTCACATAGCCATGTCCTCTGCAACCCAATGGGGAGGGCACTGACCCCAGGTTCCCCCTGTTCTGACCGAGTGCTTGAATCTGTAGGCAGTTATCTGAGGCAAAGGGTGCAAATATCCGCACATCCTTTTCCAATGCCAACATTTTATGGGACGGACCTGTTCGTCGTTTTTGACTTGGTTTGACTTAATAGTCCTGGGCAATAATTCTCTGTGCAGGATTTGAGGTTCTGGATTGCCTGTGGATTGCAGCCCATCAGTCCTTGAGCCTTCATGTCTGCTTGGAAGTTATCCAGATTTGGGCTTTTTTGTGGCCCCTTACTGTTTTCAGACACTGTATCAAGGTTCTTACATTGCCTACCACAAATTCTTAGATTTTCTTTTTCTTGCCAAGCATTTAACTATTGGCCACTGCTAAGATTATTGCCTGGCTGTGTAAATTCCTTACTGGCTATATCTTTCCGTCAGAAGCCAGTCAGCTGTATATCTAGTAGCGTTAGGGTATTTCCCACGTAATTGTGACAGCACATGTTGCAGAGGCTTTAGTGTCCATCTCATCTTCCGTCTACATTGCTGGCTCCCTGAAAGAGTCACTGGAGCTGAGGGCACATGACAGATCTCTAGCATTCTGAGTGAGGAAACAAGGGGTGTGCAGGATCCTAGACGGATTTCCAGCACTCAAAGGCAGCCAGTCAGTAGCATCAGTAAAAGTTCTTCAGTACTTCTAGTAAATGTATGAACTGTATGTAGGTTTTCACCATTCTCCTTCTTAGTTCTTCTCAACTAAGTAGCAGCATCTTGCTTAGAAAGTATAGATTATTGTGCCCACATTTTTTCCAAGAAAGATTATCAGAGAAAGGACAACAAGGGGTCGTAATTTTATTTTCAGATGCATTTAGAATTGCAGACCAGACTTGAAGCAGTATACGTGTAGCTATTATTGTATATAACTCGGTATAACTCTACCTGCCCTCCAGCACTCAGGTTGCTAATGGGACATCCCAGTAGTTGAGCTTAACCTCATTACTTTGCTTACGCTGTAATCCCAAAATGGTAGCTTGCACATTTGCCATTTCCTACAGTACCACTGAAGAAGGGCAGCTTTTCAGTGTGTTTTGCCACATGTGCAAAACAAAATTATGTAAAATGTTTATTCCTTTTATTTTAACAGTCATGCTTGTGTTGCTGGTGCCAATCCAAAGATCTGTTGTCCCTGGAGGAAAGGCAGTCCTGTTTAAAGTTCAAAGCTAATGATCACGGATATGATAATTTCCGCTCCAGTAACAAGTACAGCTCTTCATAAAACAAGCATAAAAGGTATATTCTCTCACATTAATGCTGGTGCCTTTTTAAGTAAAAGTGGCAATTACTTTTAACGAGATGGTAACGTTTAGAAAAATCTAGTTTTGTGTTTGCACAAAAAAAGAACATTAAAAAAAATAATTGCCCCAAAACTGTGTCACATTGAAAATCATGGACATTCATAAAATCATCATTTATCAAGCATGAAGAAAAGCATAGAAAGAACAAGTCGTTGTTAGCACTTGAATACTTCTGAATCAGCACTTCCAAATGATCCTCACTTCCTGTACATTAAATAATCATTTGTATTCGCTATAACAGTTGTAGGAACTGAAGTCACGGTAATTACTAAGTATAATATAACATGAATTGGATCAAAGCCATTATTATATATAACTCAATGTATTATATTTTATAAAGCAGATTAACCACCATCACTATTGTGTTATTTTTTTTTTTTAAATAAAACATGAAATACTTTGTAATAGAAGTTTAAATGTAAAAAAGTAGAATTTTTATCAGGGGTATATAGAGGTAGACAATTAAAATACTAAAGGATGCAGTCAAGTCAAAAGTGCGTTTCACTCTGATGATTGTTTTTACCTATTATTGTTAGAATAAACCTCCCAAGGCCTCTATAAATACCATTCTGTAACCACTGTGCATGTTCAGTGCATTTGGCAGCACTTTGGGTATGGTCCATTTCACTGTTTTCAGTTATTTGTGTTTAATGACAGCAGAGATGAGAAAAACACACCAACAGCAAAAGCTAATACTACTAGAACCATACAAACGATAGCTAGTATTCGAAGCCAGCTATTTTTAACTGAAAACGAATTGATTGTATCCTGTGTAAACAGTGGGCATTCAAGAGCCTGATGGTTCTTTACTCAAGATACTTTTGTGACAATTTACAACTGTTTCTGTAATCCAAATACTCTCATGGGGTAAAATCCTTTAGAAATAGCTGGTGGAAAAAAATGCAACCAAGCAAAACAGGGAGAATTTGAACTTCTATTTTCATTTAGATTTGAATCTTCATAGAGAAAATAATTCATGAACTGTATTTCTAGAGAACAGTACTATGTAGCACACTCATCTTCATACTGTTTTAAAATATGTTCTACTTCTGTAGTTCCATATTTATGGGCTCAAGAAGATGTGTGATTAGTTTCTACTTCTGTAAATAGTTTAGTGAAGCGTAATTAATTATAAAGTATTAAAATATGGGCAGGACCCTGTAAGAAAACAGAAAGATAAAGATGCCTGTAGTAAACATAATGTGTATTGCCAGGAGCAATGCATGTTTTGTACATACATGACAGGTCATTCTTTGGCTTTTCATTTCCTATTAATTTGTTACAGATGTCCCCAAAGACTTATTAACATATTTCGTGCACTAAGGCATGAGTTTTTCAAGAAAAAATGTCATATAACATGCTTTTATAGAAGACATGTTTTCAATAGGCATGGTATTTTATTATAATCAAAATATTTATCAAAACTCAGGAATTTTTTTTTTTAATTTCCAAATTTCACATGTAAGGATTTTTACCTTGATTAACTTCAGATTTTTTAATAAAGTGCCTTAAATATGCTCAGGAGGAAAATAGTTTTCATTAAAATGTTCAACTGATGTTACCGTAGATGGGTTTTATCTCACCTGACTTTAGGTAGCTACAGCTACCTTGCAGACAGCTAAAAACAGGAGAGGTGAACCCCATTCCTGGTGTTGCCCCATCAAAAGCCAGTAAGTCTATGCTTGTATAATCAAGCGGAGGACCTATGCACATGCATTTGAGCATGGGCACATGTATGTTTGTGTGTGTATGTGTGCAAGTGTGTATGTTGTCTACCATTAGGTTGCTGTTACCATCTTTCTGCAGCACATGCACCCAACTGCTATAATGCTGAACTGTGATAAATATAAATCTATTTAAAGTTTTGTTCTTCACATTTTTACCTTAATTTTCATGGTAACTTTCTCACATTAAGCCGTGAATATAACTTCACTTCACCCTGCCTGCATCTGTTTCTGTGAAATGCTTTTCATCTGCTAAGGATGGATAATCAGTTAAATCCTAAGTTTGATACTGATCAGTGTTACTTTCATCAAGTTATATCGTTACAATATTGTACATGTATATTATTGTTATTTAAAATATAGCTGTTTTATTGGCAACTGTGTAACATATTTTTCATTTTTTCCTGGACTAACTCTTTGTAAAGTCCTGCTAAGTCAGATGTTTAGGTTTTGCAAATAAAGACTTTATATACTGCCCACTTTTTGGAGTTAATATATATATGTATTAGTACACTTTTTGTCTTTTTTTGCAGTATTTTTCAAAGTAGTATTTTTACTGAAGCTCTTATTCCCTGTAATAAAATTTTTCAAAATTTCTGCTCTTTTACAGTTCTAGCTAAGATTAAATCTCTTAATACTCAACACAGGCATTTTCTAAAGTCCTCAGCACAGTCTGTTCCTCCATTCACTGAAATCAATGAATATTTAACCATTCAATTCAGTTGGAGCAGAATTAGGGCACAGCAATAACTCTTTAAAAAAAACTACCTGACATTTGCTACCTTGAATAAAAAAAGCTAATTTTTTTTTTTTTTTTTTTGACAAAGGAGTTTAGAAAAGTTAGGAAAAGAGGGTAGAATTAGCTCATGGGGTAAAACAGCCAGTCTAAGGCTCTCTAAGCTTCAGACAGGGGTTACAGGTAGCAGACAACTGCAGAGAGGCACATACATCTTTATAGGAGTTTGATGTGCTTGCCCAGAGTGGTGTCATCTTTCCCAATGGCCTGAAGAGTTGACACAGAATGGCTCGAGATGAAAAAAATAAACTTGTAAGAAGCTACATCACATCTCTGTGTTTTGGCCTTCAGATAGCAGTTAGATTTTACTTCCCCAGCTGCTCTGAATTCTGCCTACACACAGCTCTCTCGAAGTTAAGAGGGCATTTCAGATTGGGTGGACTGAACTGATACACTGGTACTACACCTCAGAGAATCAAATGCAAAATTTGATGATTATGGAGCATCTGCTGTGAGTTGTGGCATTTCAGTGTCCCGGATGGCTTTTAATCAGCACATAGTTGGCTTAGCAAGAGAATGTTGTATGTACTGAAATAATGTTAAAAGGATTTTTTTTAGTTGTTCTGTATAGCTGTGTAAAATAATTCTATATCTCATTTTCTGTGGTCACTTAAAATAGCAACTTCTGTGGTTCAGACAGTGTAAACATAATAAATTACCAATAAAATATTCATAATTGTGATTCATTACAAAAAGACATCTGACCTTTTTTCTTCTAGGGGGTCCCGTTTAATTGTTAAACAGTGACAGTGATGTAAAAAAGAAGTAAGCAATTTAGAACTAAAAAACAAAGCTTTTGGATGGGATGGTTTTATATAGCTAGTTGAAAATTGGAGGGAGTTCAGACTTGCATACGCATTGCAAAATTGTCTGATGTTTTTTGGACCAATCAGTCATGCCTATCTTTGCTCTGTTTGCTTTTGCCTAATGTCAGTTGCAATCTCTTCTCTACACACCCATATATAGTCACAAATCGTCCTGTGTTAGGGACATCACAAATAAAAGGCATGAAACTTTTAGTTCATTAATTTAGAAGTGCATGCACTCGATGCTGGAATATGCCTCGTGAAAACCATCATCCCTTTGTGTGCTGACAGTGTAAATTTGTGCATATTTCAATTTACCTTTCTTAATGCAGTGGAACGCAGTATCAGACTAAGTGTGCTGTAGCTGGTCAAATATATAACTTTACATGTTTGCAGTGTCTGTACATCCCAAAATGTGTTTTCTGCTACTGCTGTTTTATTCCAAACAGTTAGGTTTCCTTCTGTTTAATTTGTGGCCTGCTGCATCCATGTAGATTTGTCTTTTTTTCATGGTCCCAGGACCCTTAGCACATAGTTTCAAGTTTCCTGTGCCTGGAACAGAAGCACCTGCAGAGATGAGATCACTTGTAAGTAAATGTTCTACTTAATGTCTCTCATGGCCTCTTCACTTCCTTTCCCTTCATCTTACGCTATAGTCCAAAGTCTTCACCAACCATTCATTATGAAGAAGCATTTTTTGCGTATTTCTTTTAAGATCCTACAGGCAGACCATAGTCTTCACAGCCTAGATAACTTAGTCTCTTGCTACAATTCGCTTTCCTGACTATTGGTCTCATCCACAGTTTTTTTTGTCTTCTGCAGTCTTGGCTCTTTCATTGAGGGGATTAACTGCAGCTTGTTGTCAGTTATCTAAACAGACTAGAACTTACGTAGTAACATGGATATACATGTTGCTTATGTTCTTCAAACACTGACTCACTCTAACCACCCTTGAGAAGGGTAGATTTGGCACCCTGGTGTTGACGGAGCAGGGTGGTCCAGCTGGCAACTGGTGGCTCGGTCTGGTCCATAGAGTGATTCACATTTTACTGCACCTTCCTGCAGCCTGCTGCCCAGACCATCATGTTCTCCTAGTCTGCTCAAGAAAGCCCGAGAGTTCTCCATGTACATGCTGTGCACTTCTGCTCAAATTTCTAATCCAGGTTGCTGAACTGGTGTCCACATCAGAAGATCAAGTGAGACAAAAGGACTCAAAATTAGTCTTCTATGTTCTTCTGGTCATCTTTCTTCTCAGTCAGCAGTGGTAAGATTACTGTATTACATAGCAACAGTAGTCACGTGGTTTATTGGCTTGCAATTGCTAACTTAAAAGTGCTATCATTAAATAAAACCCTGGCACCTATTTGGTCTTGTCAGTCTTTCTAAGTACTCTCTTTTAGCGGTGAAGGAGGTTCCAAAGCTCACTCTTACAGGTGAAAAGGCACACTCCCCTCAGTCCTTATTCCTTCTCTTGAAAAAGAACTATCACTTAGAAAGACAATTCTACCTTAATTAAAAGTAAAACCTACGGAAATTGATATTTTACCTTAGTAATCAATATCCTAAACCTCCATGAGATCTCTGTGACAAGCCAAAGATGTCCTGATTGTGGGAGATAGTATCTGGAAGGAATTTTACTGTAGTGATGTGGTAATTAGTTAGATCATACAGCTCAGCAGGAGGCTATGTATGTTATGGCATGTGAGACCGCATCAAAATTTTCAGAACAGTAACGTGGAAAATGCCACAGTAATATCTAGATGATGCCCGTCAGTGGTTATCTACAATTATAACTTCAGTGTTGCCATGAAACTTCCCATCCTCTGTAGCCACCCTAAAAGAATGCCCTGGAAAAAAATGGGAGTCAAAACCCGAAACCCAGTAAAACTGGAAAGGAAACCCTGGTAAGGAATTTGGGTAACCATAACTTCTTCACAAACCACATTCTCCAAAACTTGCTTCTACTTGTTTGCCTCTTGGGGGAGCAAGATGTGGGGAAGCATTTGTTGCCCTTTTACCTTTTCATGACCTTCATTTCCCAAAGTTTGCATTAGTGGCTCACAAGTCTGGTTACCCTGAAGAAGCAGATCAGTGGTGAAACCGAGGGAGTCAGACAATGGCTCTCATTTGAAGATACCAGGAAAAAGGACAATGACAAATCCCCAGGATCCTCACATCTTCACAAGAAGGACGGGATTGACACATGCCCAGGTTTTGCAGGGGCAGGAGAGAAACATGCCAAGCTAATAAAAACAAAAATAGTGGATTTGGTAAGTTTTAGTTGGAGCTGCAAGTGAGATGGCAGAATTCGTGCAAACTGGATTTTTTCTTTTGGTGAAACTAAACTGGAAAAAGCATCATAATTGCTACAGGGTATTCACAGGACCAGACTGGAGCTTGCCAAAGGCAGAGGAAGCTTTTCCCTGAAATGCACCTACGACAGGTAGCATGTCCTACAAATTTGGCTCCATTGGTCTTCTTAACTTGCTGGCGTAGATGTAGTGTGAAAGATTCACTTGTGCTTTTTTTAAATACCTGACACCTGCGGTAATCAGACACATAGACTTTTGATGCATATTTATATGTATACATATATATTTATACCTATATATATACAAATAAAATATATTACATATTACGTAATATAAATTGTGTGATATACAGAATATTTTTGAAACAATTTTACATTAGCTCATGCCACAATATGAGTAATGTAAACTATGTATGTCACACATGTAAACTATGAATGCCTGCCTAACTGTTGGACTAGTCTATTGTATTTTTAAATTTTGCATTCATAAGCATTAATAATAAAAGCCAGTGAGCACTGACAGAAATATTTTTGTTGTTTTCTGACTTGGATATTGGTTCATAATAATGAAAGTTTGAAATACTGGCAACTCATGCACTACTCACACTGAATGACAAAACTACAAAATGTAATGAAAGTCTGTATTAGTATTTATTGTGGTATTCATAAACCTGAAGTTCCGAAGATAAATGGTTCTGAAATAATTTTATAATTTTGTGACTTTAATAGTTAGTAATTTAAATATTTTATAACTTTGAATTTTGTAAATTTTATCACCATGGTTTTTTCCCAAAAATTTTAGAACTTCATATTTTGATAGGAGTTGGAAACAGACTGTGAAATGTGAAATGAACCATGAAGTTGATACTCTGTTTCAGCCACCTCCATAGGTTATGAAGATACTTCTTGTAGGACTAACTACTAAAATTCTTTTGTTAAGTTTGTTTACCCAAATTTCATGTTAAAGAAGAAACAGACAAAGAATATAGCAAACTCCTTAATATTTGCATCTCATTATTTAGTATCTTGAAAGTGTCTGGTGTTTTTAAAAGTGTTCATACTTAAAATGAGGTATTTCATTTACAAGTGTCTTCATAGGAAAAACAATGTGTTGCAAATAGGTGAGGTCATTTGATATTTGTTTACATGTGTATGTAATTTATGCAAGAAAATTCAATAGAAATTATTTTTTAATTGACTGAAAAAGAATAAATTAATATTGTAGTGTTTAATATAGAAGTGAAATGCATTTAGAATACTCTATTTATAAACATATTTATACATATATGTGTTTTCACCTGAGTGTGTACATGCATACACCAATATACATATATTCCATAAACCAAAACGTTGGTCACAGTAAAAGAAGCAGAAAAAACTAGAGAAGGTAAAGTTGGGAGTAAAAATACCAGACATTTCTAGTAGATATGATTTGCTGCAAGTTCCACTGTGCTTTTGCCTACTCAAGAGCTTACAGCTTTCATAGAAATTACCAAGTTTTCCAACTATTCAAGGTCTGACCACAATTACTGAAGTCTTTCCAATGAGTTGTAAAACCCGGAGTACAGTCACGTTTCATGGCATTCTTACAAAAGAGCAGGATTGCCAACCATGGGCTCTTGGCCAAATTGCAATTTAAATAATTACAATCTGCTTCTTCTGTTCCTCTCTTTTCCTATCAACTGCAGCATGCCTTAGAAGAGCATACTGCCCTGTTCTGCAGTTTTGCACTTTGCGTGGAGACATCTGCTCTGTCTCATGCTGGAGGTGACTGCATTTCACTGCTAGAAAATGGGAGCCTTCCAAATCCTTTGTCAATTTGTAGAGTATTTGGGGGTGTTTCAGAATGAAAAGCAGAATTAAAATGTAAAATCAGTATCTGAACACTCAGTTTCTTTCAATATATGTCAACTCAATGTTAAGTGGATCTAAATCACTCTTTTTTTTACTGACTCTGTTAAAGGTTTTTATAAACATACATTTTAAAAGGCTTTTATATCCTTGTGTATCTTTTATTTGTATAGTTAGAAAGATTTATTATGATCTGGAATCCATTAAATAGTACTCAAGTACTTTGAATAGGCATTAGGCATGTCTACAAGGTTGGGTGTAGAAATCCAGGAGCTGCACAGCTCCATCTGCACCAAGCTCAGGCTAAGGTAGTTGCGTTGCTTCCAGAGCAGACCAGGTCAACTTTTATTCAACTCAAATCTTGGGTAGGATGAGCTAGTGTCAGTCTGCTTCCATATATGCAAGTGGATCCTAAGTGAGGTGTAACTACTTACTAAGGCAAGACCAAGTCTGAACCATTAGACTGTACAAGTATAACAAGATCATCACCATTTATTGGCTTTATTAAAAAAAAAAAAAAAAGTTCTTGTTGTTTGCTTATATTCAGAAATTTCAGAATTCCCAATGGAAAACATCCAACCAGTGATGTTTGTGAAGTAAAAGATGGCTTGGAAATGAACTGAATTTGATTATGTTTGTTTGAAAGAATCAGCAAAGAACTGGCAATATTGGTTTTAAGGTATTTCATTACTTAAATGAACTTTTGGAGCATCTGACAGGTAAGGAGAGGTTGAGAGAGCTGGGACTGCTTAGCCTGGAGAAGAGAAGGTTCAGGGAGGATCTTATCGATGTGTATAAATACCTGATGGGGAGGAGTAAAGAAAACAGAGCCAAATTCCTGTCAGTGGTGCCCAGTGAACAGACAAAAGGCAGTGGGCACAAATTGAAACACAGAAAATTTCATTTATAAAAAAAAACATTCTTTGGTGGAAAAACTGCAACAGGTTGCCCAACAAGGCTGTGGATCCTCCCTCCTTGGAGATACCTAAAACCTGATGTGGCACAGCCCTGAGCACCCTCCTCTTTACATGACCCTGCTTGGAGTGGGGCGTTGGAGTAGAAGATCTCCAAAGATCTCTGTCAACTTTAACAATTCGGTGATTCAAATGTAATCTATTCTGTCAAGTATGTAATTCCTGACACTGTCAGGGAATGGGTGTATGATCAGACAGATGGATTACTACATTAGAAAAAAGTGGAGAACCCATTTTTGCCCTTACCCGTTCCTATTTCAGTGCTGGTCAAGTCTTTTCATTAATCATTTTTCTTTGACTAAAAAGATACTGGGAGATTATAGCTGAAGAACTGATGTTTTGATATCTAGCATTGAGCAAGAATAGATGTACTTACGACAAGAGTCAGTGAATATTTTGGAAAGCTTGTCTTACAATGCACCAAAACTGATTTCCTTGTGGGATAACTGGAGAGCTGAAGTCAATGGAAGTTTGCCAGGCAAAGATGTGTTGATGTGTAAGAGAACTGACAGGACTTTCTTAGAAAAGGCCCTTCAGGGCTGTAATTTTTTATGGGTTCCAAGGGAGAGCTATGCTGTGGTTGACATGTTGATTTTATGAGAGATGAACAAGTTTAATTCCACTGAGTGATTTATTTTATTTTATTTTGTTTTATTGTGGGCAAATGCATGTCAGGTATAGTGCTAATAATACTAGATTAGTATGTTTACTTTTTAGTTTAAAATAAATATTCAAAGTCTGCATGTCTTCTTTCTGTAGACTCTAGTGTATCTGGGGTTTGTCTACCCTTTTATGTCCTTCAACAGGGATTAAGTTATGACTGTGTCTCTCATTGCATTAACTTGTATAGTAAATATGAAGCTATGATCTCTCAAGATTTTCTGAATAATTATTTTCTATAAGCTAATTAAATAAGATGAACCTAGTGCATCTTTTGGAGGGTAAGAAGCAAAAGAATATATTATTTGTAAGGTAACATTAGTTTTAATGTATACACTTTCCTCCATTTTGTCCCATTAACAATTGTATGCATTTAGAGTGACCTTGAAGCAGTAATTCTGTGGTTCAGAAACATTTGATTTTGCTGGGCTTCATGAAAAGCAGGAAGGAAGTTGTGAAACACCCGTCATATATATACAGATGCCAAGTACAGTTAATGAAGATAAGCAGATGCATTCCTTAATAGTAATTAAACAAGATGAGGGAACACGTTGTCCACTTCCATTAAGAATTTTCTCTTCAAGGCTGCCTACCTGACAGGCCATGTCAATTCCTTCACCTCATTTATACCAATATGCTTTTTAAATTATTCCTTAAAATATACATCATGTTAAAAACAACACCACACTTTTATGTGATACAGGATTATAGATTTGCAGCTGCAACTGCAATGTAAGTACTTAAGATTGTGACCTATTTTGCTATAACAGGCACACAATAGACATTGACAAACTACTACACAATGTTTGAAAGATATCTCACACTGAAACTCTACAAAATATTAATCGCACATATGACTCTCCTTTCAGTATGTCCCAGGATGAGATATTTCTCTTCTTAGACTGGTAAAAATGTTAAATAATCTTTACACATTGATCCGTTACCACTCCATGATCTTTCCTGCTTGCAGCAGTGTACACTAGCCTTTACAAAGTCAACTGGTCTGATTCATCAAGACAGCTTTGAATTCTAATACCATCTTCCAGTGTGCTTCCATATTCTTTTTCATATGTCTCACAAATGTCTTCCTAAAGTGCGTGCTTCTGGGTTCAGAACAATAGGGTGGGTTTTGAGATAAACCCCTCCATTTTCTTCAGTTGCTGGGATCATATTCTGTTTCATATGTATAATCAGTCCAAGTCAATTGTAAAAGTACTGAACAGAACCATGTCTGCAAATGATCCTTGCGAAGTCTTACTTGAAATGATCTACCAACTTGACAGAAATAGCCCCTATTTAAGGATGATTTTAAAACTACGTGAGTTTAGAACAACCTTATAGTGATTACTTTTTAGATCAATTTTCTTCAAGGTGTTGATGAGGACATAATGTGAGATAAGGTCAAAAGTCTTGGAAACGTTGAAGTCTAACCTCTAAGCTAGTCAGTCCTTATTTCTATCTTGTGTAAATCAAATACATCATTGCACCAACCACCATTGCATATACAAGGTCTCTTGCACAGATCCTTCTCTGTTCCTGTTCATGCTGTTCCCGAGTGATACTGCAGTGCCTTCTGCTGAAACTACCTTCCCACTCTGAGTTTGGACAACATGGATTGTGAGACACAATATGGAAGGAATGGAAACTTAATCATATGGCTGAAGTGGCTATTGCAGCAAGATATCTCTTTTAAAGAGCTGTCCTCTGGGATCTCCCTTTCTCTGAAGCAGAAGACAAGCAGAATTGGTGTCCTTGTCATGACTACTGCTTAGAGCACAGTTGACTGGAGGGTCTGGGCCTGAAGAAATAGTTTCTTGTTTGTGTACGAGGGGCAGCATCCACAGTGCTGAACTGAGTAGCATTCAAAGGAGCTGTGCTCAGGGAACAGAAGGGACTTAGGAAATCTGTTCTCAGGGCTACTCACTCGGTTGCTGAAACTGCAACAGAAAGACTTTATTGAATAAAAAAGAGGGAACTGTTTCTGATGCAGGTAGTTGCTACATAGGTTATATCCTGTAGCTCATGGTCCTCAGGTTTAGAAGGCACAGCAGTCCTTGTGGTGATGGCATATGGCCCTTAATATAGCACAAAACCCACTTTGGGGTGCCACAGGATTTCTCAGTGGCATTCTACTGCCACATGTCTGTTAGATATGCATTGGGCACTATGTGATGGTGTGGACTCCATAGGTTCACACAATGCTATCCTCTCAGACATTGGAGGACACTTCAAGTGGAAATGGATTTAGTTTCTTCCAAAACTAATCTACTTTGAAACCACTGAAATTGCTCTAAGAACCAAACCAAATCCCAGCAACTGAAGAAAATGGAGGGGTTTATCTCAAAACCCACCCTACTGTTCTGAACACAACTGCTGTAGACAAGACAGAAGCACTTACTTTAGGAAGACATTCGTGAGACACCTAAATACACCTAGATACAGCTGACTCCCTTAGCCTACTTTGATTTAACTGATATATGCTTTCACTCTTTTTATAGCCATGTCCTCTCTACTTTTTGTGTAATTCCTTTTTATTTTTCAGATCATTAAAGTGTTTTTACACTAGCATTTAGCAAGAGAGATGCAATTTTAATTCTGAGTTTTCATTACATGTATTGGGGTTGTTTCTTTTGGGAAAGCTTTTTAAAAAGATGTAAAGTTCCAAGTGACTATAATATCTAGGAAACCCTTGTTTAAGGCAGACTATGTAATACACACCCCCTAGCCCACATAGGTATCATGGAATCAAAGAATGTGTCTGGAAAATTCCAGGGATGAGATCCAGCAATGCAAATAATTACTTGCATGCTGCAAATATTTATTTGGACTAAATAAAGAGTGAGAGAGGTTCTGGTGGAATGACTCACCTACTGACTGAGATGATAAACAATTGCAAACAACTGTGAAAGATCTCCATTAGATTTTTGTTATTTCAGTTTTCCACAGAAGAGTTATCCATTTTTTTTTTTGTCATCTATTTCCTCTTCTCAGTATAAATAACATCACAATAAACCCTCCGTTCAATGTTTCTCATTAAATGATACAAGTATGAACATCACACACATCAGAGCCAAAAAACAGCTAAGAAAACCAGGAATACTCTGTCATAGTATGGCTAATATGTTAAGGGAACCAGACACCCTGTAATGTCTCAGCTATCACTGGTGTCCGGATACATAAAACAATTTAAAATACCACAATGTGACTCATAGTGATTATTTTACCTTCATTAAAGAGAGAAGTACTTTATTGCAGCCATTTTTTTAGTACATGAAAATGTACTTGCTTAGAGTCTGTATCGAACTGTACATAAAACGAACAGCTGCACAACCCTGGTTTGTGTAGAGCCAGATCCACAAAGGGAAGCAGCAGCATCACGTCACCACAGATGATTGACTGACCCTTGTGCATGATATGGTTAATTAACATGAACTCATCACCAGAACAACACTGCTGTACTGCTTATCAGATCTAAGGTAGCATCATTCCTATGTCATGCTGTATAGATACAGATATCAACTCTCCCAGAGCACAGTGAAGAATGGACACTCATACAGTCATTGATAAAGGGCAGAAGGGCTCAAATATCATTATCCAGTCTGATCCCATCAACGACAGAGTCCATAGTGTTATTTCTGCTTCAGGATAAGCAGTCCCCTTGAAAATTAAAACTTGTCTTTAGAGAAATGTCCAATCTAGATTTAAAAACTGCCAGTGATGCCACACTTCTTCAGTGAGTGAATTTAGCGACTGATTTCATGGATTGTTAAGAAAAAAAACAGCTTTATCTTCTATTTGAATTTTTAGCTTCACCTTTTTGACAGAGGAGCTTGAAAAAAAAACGAACAGCTCTTTTCTGTTTGTCCTGCTTTTTTGTACCGTGACCAGTTATCTTTGCATCATCACGTTGACAAGCTAAGTAGATTGAACTCCTGGAGACTTTCCAGGTCTTTAGTATTCCCATGGCTTTTCTTTGACCCTTCTCCAAATTATTCATATCCATCATGAATTCTGAGCACTAGAACTGGACATGCTATTCCAGTAGCAATTGCTTCTCTGCCAAACGCAGCAATGACTTAACCTTCCACTCCTGTCCAGTGAATACACCTAAGGATAGCATTTGCCTTTTTTTGTCCATGTGTTCTCAATAAAGGGTTGTAACATGCTGTCTTCAGAACCATTACTTCACAGGAAAGTCCTCTCTCCTGTTTTTATGGCTTACATTTTTGTTCCTGTATGTTAGACCCTCTATTTGGCTGTACAGAAATGTCATTTATTTGTCTATTCTTGCTTACCCAGTGTCCCTGGGCACTCTTTATCACTGATCCATCTCTTCTTAATTTTTCACTCCTGTTATCTGTGTATCATCACCAAATTTTGTCAGAGAAAATGTTATGTCCCTTTCCCCAGTCATTGGTAAAAATGCTTGTCCTGGTTTGGCTAAAACAG
>NW_009592748.1:0-25826 GCF_000690535.1 Cariama cristata
AAAGTCCCTCCCCAGCTTTCTTGTGGGCCCCTTTAGGTACTGGAAGGCTGCTCTGAGGTCTGCCTGGAGCCTTCTTTTCTCTGGGCTGAACAACCCCAACTCTCTCAGCCTGTCTTCACAGCAGAGGTGCTCCAGCCCTCGGATCATCTTGGTGGCCTCCTCTGGACTCGCTCCAACAGGTCCATGTCCTTGTGCTGAGGACCCCAGAGCTGAAGGCAGTACTGCAGGGGGGTCTCACCAGAGTGGAGTAGAGGGGCAGAATCCCCTCCCTGGACCTGCTGGTCACGCTGCTTTGGATGCCGCCCAGGATACGGTTGGCTTTCTGGGCTGCCAGCACATCTCCAGAGTGTAAAGCTTGTGCTTTCTTCTCTGTAGGCTTCCCCCTCCTGCATGCCCTCCCTGCCGCCGCTGAAGTACTCTGGCTGGTGTTTCAAGATTGTGTTCTTGAACATGATCATCATCAGTCCTTTCCCTGCCCTCATCTCTTCAAGTACAGCGACAGATACCTAGAACGGATGAAGTTATGAATTAGATTGCCATAATGGCCTGGCCCTCAGAAGGACGTTGAAGTCCCTCTGCGAATCACAGCTCCGGCTCTGCAGGAAGGGATCCTCTGATCTCTGCTACATCTTTGGGCTGTGCTCCGGCTGGAGGGGCTGGCTGTTCTCAGGGGTCGTTTGAGGGGCAAGGGACTGACAGAAGTTGCTTGTGGTCCCAGTGACCGCATCAAGATCAACAGCTGGTTGTTACCTTCTGCATCAGGAAAGGTAGACCTTTGGGGGGGAAACCCCCAATGACTTTTGATGAATGACTTTATGGCTTTAGCACAAGCAACATTTTGTTCCAGTCGCAAGATCTTTTCCTTTGCTTGAAATCAGATTTTGCTTGCTGTAATTCATTGAACTCCACAAAGTACTGTTATTCACTAACATCAAAATTAATGTTAATGTTAGAGTAATGCAATTTATGAACAAACTTTTGATAAATGACTTTATGGCTTTAGCATAAACAGACATTTTGTTCCAGTCGCAAGATCTTTTCCTTTGCTTGAAATCAGATTTTGCTTGCTGTAATTCATTGAACTCCACAAAGTACTGTTATTCACTAACATCAAAATTAATGTTAATGTTAGAGTAATGCAATTTATGAACAATTTAAAAAAGCATTCAGCACTTATATTTAGGAGAGAATTAGAAGCTTAAAAAACAAAAACAACCCACCCATATCTGCTTTTCCTCACACAGATGACTGGTCTGACAGTCCCTCGCACAGCAATTCCGCAAATCCTTCCGGAATAAGGCAGGTAGGAAAGTCCTGGTTTTGCCATGGTTGCTTTCCTGCTGTGAAGCCGACAGGAGTGCTCAGAGCGGAGGAGAAGCGCACGGATCGGGTGATGTGGGCTGGGGCGCTGATGTTTGCATGTGCTGTGTTTCTTGGGGAAAGTCTGGGCTGGTTCTGAGAGCTGAACCCACAAAAGCTGGAAATCCTAGTGCTGCTCTTTGCTGTCCCCAGTTTTATTTGCAGGTTGGCTTTCCTGGGCCATCCCTGTTATCATGATAATGATTTATGCTTTACAATCTCTCAACTTGCTCTTTCTCTGGTGCCTGTTCTCCATCTCTTTGGCCACTGAGGGAGCCTGGGGATGTGAGAGCTCGCCGTGGCCCGAACTGTTGACTCTACACAGACTATGGAGATTAGAATACAATTTTGGAGAGAAATTGCAGTATGGTAAGGGGCAGGGCTGAAAGGGAGGATGCCAGTGATTTTGGAAACTTGTATTTCACTTCTTGCTGCACCTCAGCTGTACCCAGTTGCTTCGGTCCCCACTTCAACTGCCAAAAACCACATCGGAGTATGGAAATGCTGCTGAAATCCGTGGAGCGTGGTGTCACATACTTTTTAGCCCTCTTCTATCTAGTACTCTAGATGCTTTTCCACGTATTGAGGTACTTATGTTTTAAAATGTGACTTTTAGTCATGCAAAGCCTCCATTCCTCACCCGTGAAGAGGACATAATTGCTTTTCCTCATCTGAGTTTTGGCTGTTTCCCAGGGCAGGGTACCTGTCTGTCATCTTATCAGCCCTACTGACTCCATTTCCCCATAGATGGTGCTGCACAGAGTACAAATGCAGGCTCTTCTTGCTTCATTAAATAATTTACGAGCTTGGGGTAGTCTTTGTCGGATTTTGAAATCCTCTCTGCCTCGCTATCCGTCACATTGTCTGGTTTAGGCTGTGCGTTTTCTGATGCACAGCGGGGTTCTGATGGAGATTGCTCCTTCTAAATACTGCAGCGGATACAGCTGTGGCTGGTGCTGCTTGGTCTCTAGAAATGGTGCTGTTGGTAATGAGGTATCTATGTCCTTCAAAAAAGCAGTTGTGCAGCACAGCTGGCCGCGTTCGATACAGCATGTTCCTTTGCTGGAACTGCCTTTCTCAGATCATGTTTCCTCTGCGTTTCTGCCTCACGGAGGGATGTGGAGGTGGTAACTGCTGCCAGATGAACAGGTCCTGTCCCGACTCTGATGTTCATCTCACCGCTCCTGTGCTGCCCAGTTGGTTTGGCTGCTGCCCAGAGGTTTCATAGCAATGCAATAAAAACCATTCACCTGAGAGCAGGAGGAGGTATTAAGCTATACAAGCTGCTCTTTCCTTTCAATGCAGGAAATTAAGAGAATTTGATGTAGTTTCCACTAGTAAAGCTCCACAAAATTATGTGCAACGCGTGGACAGGGGTACCAGAGAGGCTGGTGGGCACATTGCCCACTCCTGGTCAGTTTATGGACCAGACCAGTACAGCCTCTTGTTCTGTAGCTGGGGGAAGGCACGGTATGCTAAGCTCCTCCTTTCCCACCCAGTATGAGGAACATCCCTTGCAGGGACCTCCAACACCCAGTGAAAGGCTTTTTCTTAGGAGTGTTGCATCACTTGATGTTCAACCCCTGATGCCTTGGCAGCCTTCCCCATCCGTGTGCCTCATCTGGGAGTGTGGGTGGGAGTTTGAGGAGCTGGCAGTCTCCACAGCTCTGGTTTGGGGGGAGAAGCTTAAGGAGACAAAACTACAGCCTTGCGCTCAGCTGTTGTGGCACTAAAACAAACAAAAAAGGTGGGGTAACCTTTGCATTTCTCTACCCTGAGGAGCTGACAGTGGAGTCACAGAATCACAGAATCGATTTGGTTGGAAGAGACCTCTGGGATCATTGAGTCCAACCTTTTCCGTAACACCACCATGTCAACTAGACCATGGCACCAAGTGCCATGTCCAGTCTTTTCTTAAGCACCTCCAAGGTGTCCTGGGAGTGCACTGCTGCAGAAGCAGCCCCACTGATGCACTCCTACCTGCCCCCATAGGTTTTTTTTTTCTGCTGAAGCTGCCTGGAGGAGAAGGATGTTCATCTTCTGAGACATGGACATCAACAGAAGCCGGTCACCAAAGCCTGAACCAGCAGAGTTATCCCAGACGATGAGTGTTTTCCTGAGATGATCCCGGACAATGAGTGGTTTCCCAAGACAGAGTGCAGGCAGACCAAGAACCCAACCTGGTGCCCGGGTGCCCTGGCTGCTGCAGTCGGGGCTCTCGCTGCCCGTGGGGGCTGCTCTCGGGGCTGGGCTGGCAGGGCAGGCACAGGGCAGCTCACCGCGGGGACCTGCTGGTGGGAATCCCTTCATCAGACCCAAGTCAAGGGGTTGCTGCAGCACCTTTGGGTGAAACGTTCTCTGAAGGCCAACTGAGCCTTTCACAAATTTTCGCATTGAATCCTCTCGTTGCTGGATTTCTGATTGCCTCTGGTGTAAAAGCAATAGCAGGCAGCAAGGCTTCCTCATGTCACGGCTCTTTGTTCCTCTTTTGTATTAACTCCTTGTGTGACATTCCTGTTTACTCTCTTGTTCTGGTCTTGTGCCATCTTTAAGGGTCTCTCTGTGTGTATTAGCAGCTTTAAGTGGTGCTTTTTATTCACCGTCAACTCTGTAAACACACGATTGACGTTCAAAGTGATGATATTGGTGCTGCTTTTGTTTTTTTCTTTTTTTGATCCCGAAGTGAGCAGGTTCAGGGAACTAAACAAAGAAACAGCCCAGCAAAACCAAGGAAGTGAGTGGTTTTCTGCTGCCTGCCTTCCCTGAACCACCTGCCTGCAGAATCGGGGAGGTACCAGCGCCTGTGCAAGAAAATGGCTCTTGGGAGCACTGATGCTAAAATCAGCTTAATAAATAAGACATGCCCCCGCCCCCCTTAACTGCTGAAAATTCACATTTTCAGGGTCCTGAGGGATTTCTCCATTTTTGGTGTCCATGAGCATTGTCGCTTTTAACAGTCACTTAACAGCTGCTGAGCGATATCGGTGACGATCCGTGCGGTGTGTAATTGGTGACTGCTGCTCCAAGGCCTCAGTGCAAATCCATCCTGTGCCAGCCTAAAACGATTCATGAGGGTAGCGGCACAGTTTGCTCCCTCTGGTAGGTCATTGCATTTTTTGACTGAAAGGCAGTCTGTATAGAGATTTGTTCTGCAGGCATCTTTTCACCACACACAAAAAATATGGTTAATCCATTACAACACTATCAATTTGCAGAGTTTCAATTCTCTTCTGTACAAGACTTTTCATATATGTCTGTGCCTTGGTAACCGCTCACAGGAACTTTAAAACTGTCTAGTTGGATGCCCAGAAGTGTCCTTTTTGTTAGTGATACGGTTTTGCTGAAGCCATTTCAATATTTATTTCTAATGAGTTGATTCTTTCGAATTCATTTTATCAGCTCTTTGCTCACATTGCTTCCTTGTGGTGAAAAGATGATGTAAAATGGCTTGCTGCAAAATCCTGCCCTCAGTAGACTTAATGTTCTTGATTGAAAGGAGGTGAGCGATAGAGCCTAGAGGCCTCGCCTTCTTGATTTGCATTCAGAAATACTTAATTGATTGGCACCTAGGGGGTTGCCCAGCATGAGATGGCATCTCTACTCCAATTTTGTTGATGGAACGGTCTGGCTTTTTCTCTAAATTGCCGAAATGAAAAGAAAAAAGATTTATAAACCACATTTCAATTCTATTATTAATAAATGCATATGTTTTGGACCTGTAGCTATGATCTTGTACAAGCAGAGGCAGATGAGAATCACTAGACAGACGTTTGTTTGATCAAAGGCAAGTTGAACACTGCAGTGAAAATCCAGCATGATTTCACCTGCTATTGAGCAGTGCCCAAGTGTATACCTGAAGTGACAGCTTAAATAAACATAACGGGTAACCAAAGGCCATTAAGTTCTTTGTGATTCAGATACGTGTTGGTCTGCTTTAGAGATTTCACAATGAGCAGTCATTAGCAATTTCCATGAACTGTCTTTGGAGCAAACATTGTTCCAGTCCAGTGTTCTTGATTTTTGTAGTGCTGACTACAAATTCTTCCTTTCTATTTTTGGCATTTATTTAGTATTAACAAACTTCCTGGTCCCATGCCTCTTACTAAAGATGTTCTTAAAAAAGAGTGACACAAATGACTGTTGGTTTCCCATTGGCTCTGAATTTACTTTTCTTTAGGAACTGCCACAAAGGCAGTACTTGCTTTAATCAGCTCTGGTCTCGTTGTTTGGAAAGGCTTGCAAGGTTGACTGGCTTTCTCAACTTGATCTGTGGTCACAGTAATGAGGCATCAGGCTAATGAGACCATTGCCATTACAATTAGCAGCTTATTAAATCCTAATTAGGGACCCAGTTCTGCTGGGTGCTGAGTGCTGGTTGTATGTTGCTGAATATTTTCATGTGCCCCTTTTTGATCTCTAGTTGAAAATGGTACTTGAAGAGTATTGAAGCTCCCTGTTCACGTATAAGGTCTGTTTCAGTGCTAATAGGGTAATTGACCCTAATGATGTTGGCTGGTGTGTAATGGTCAGAGCTGCCTTTCCTTCCTCTGAGAAACCTAGCATCAATGTCATTGTTAAATGGGCTGTGATTTGCATGGCAGAAGGCTGCATGAGGCTGAAGGACAATATTTCCCATATAATGTTCTGTGGCAGATTGTTTTCTGCACATTCACGCACTAGTGAAAGGAGTTTGCAACTTTATTGTTCATCAGTGCCAATTAAATGCAAACTCAACATTAGCCAGACATGCTTCCTCCTGAATAAACAACTCAATTCTGTCCTCCCGAGGCTGGAAATTTTTAAATGTGCAGTGTCTCTCTTAGAATTTAATTTCCCAATGACCTTCCACCTGTCTGCTTTCTGTTCTGTACGAGTTATTGAGCTGAGCAGGTAGCGTTTGTACAATAGCGAGGCACTTTCCTGAAGTGCATTAAGGAGCATCTCTCATGTCTGCCATGGGCTGGTTGTTTTGCTGTTGTTCCTGTCAGGTGAAGATTGTATGAACTCTTCTTGGTTTTCATCTTGTGGAGATGGAGTTTTAGGCTCACCTTTGCTAGTCTGTGGAGTTCTGCTGTTGGGTCTTTGCAGGACTTGAAGCCTTTCAGCTCAGTCTGCCAGCAGCGGCTGCTCCCAGGTTTGGAGAGGTGATGCTGCCTGGACCTGCTCCCTTCTCATCCATCAACCCGCAAAGCCTGAGCTTAGGAAGAGCCCTCCTGGGTAGGTCCCCTACAGAAAGTGACTGACTCTTGTACATCAGTCCCTGTGCGTACCTGTGCGCAGGCACGCGTACGAGAAGCAGATTCTTTCCATCACAGAGCCTCTCCCCGGTCAACCGAGCAGCCAGGATTCCTTGTGTTGGTGGGCAGACGTGACATTCTCCTTAGATGCCAGGTAAAATTAACATTGCAGCAGTCTTGTCATGCCCCCGTCTTTCTCATACCTTTTTTTATACTGTGCCATTCCTATTTACCTCCCAGCAATCCCTGCTGAAGCAGCTTTCTGCTTTGTATATTGTATAGAGGCGACGCTGTTCCCAGGGATGCTGCATGAGTGTACGATGCCAGATGTCTTATACTGCAAGCAGCAAAAGCATAAAAGCAACCTTGTCCCATTTGAACCTAGGCTGGATTTCATCATAGGGGTCTTTTTGAGATAGACACCCTTAACTCTTAGTGCTCTGTCTTCTCACAGTGGGATCATCTACATCTCACAAATTGAGCTCAAATGAGGCTCTCACAAATCCATTGCTCCAAAATGCTGCCCTAATCACTTTTGAACAGCTAATGAAATGTAATGGGGCTTATTTTTCAGGCTTAATTGAAGTCAGAATTTTTTTGCGTTGCTATTGTGTTACAGATGAAAGCTAATTTCCTGAGTCTGATCTTCATATCCCTCACAGGGCCCTCCGAGGCTCTGAAGAAGTGGTCTCAAATGCCCAAGGTGCCTGGAACCAGTTCTCAGTTTTAGAGAGCTGTTAACATCATATAACAGAACATTCAAACGCTTAGTATTAATCACTGGTTCTTGCCGCATTGATTGGAAGAATGATGTCTTGTCTTTGTTATGTGAGTGGTGAATTGAATGCTAAATGTAGCAGCCAAATTGCATTTCTGCTTCATTCCCTCTCTGACTCCTCCCAGATTTAAAGATTCATCGCAACTTTTAGCAGTCCACATCATTATTGGGATTTCTACCGCATACACCTTGTGACCTGTAGAGACTGAGGACTCTTCCTGCTGGTTCCTTACCAGCCTTTCCCTTTGCAGCTGCTCCTTCTGGATCTGAAGTCAGATATTCCACTTAGCAACCTTGCTAATGAGAAATGAGATCAAGACTGAGTGAGCATTTTCCCTCCCAGGAACAACAACAAAAAATTGACCAATATTCACTATAAGAAGCAGTAAAAAGCAGGACTTTGGTTTCGTGCCATCTGGGCAGTTTCCACGCAGAACGTGTCTGGAGTCTTACCAGACCTGGAAGAAACTGCCTGGCTTCTAGTAAGAGAATGTGTTGCAAGGGTGCATTTGTACCTTCATGTTTCAGTTTTAAGCTACTCTCTGAACTTGGCAGTAAGGCAAAAGCGTGTAAAGCAGGTAAAAAAAAATCCCTATCTTAAAAGGAAATTCCAAAAGTTCATTTCTCAGCTATTCAGTAATGGAAAAGGTCTTGCCTATTTAGTTTCTTCTTCCCCCCACAGTGTGAAATTGGAACAAAGCACTTAGATGTTCCTGTGGTGATTGGGCTTTAAAGCATTTTGAAACATGTAGAGTCCTAGAACAGTGTCACACAGGATGTCAAATGAGAAATTTTGAGCCATTGAATGTTCCTGAGAAAAACCAACTTATTTCCTGACTTGCTTTGAAAATAGAAAGATTCATAGAATCATAGAGTGATTTGGGTTGGAAGGGACCTTTAGAGATCATCTAGTCCAAGCCCCCTGCAATGAGCAGGGACATCAACTAGATCAGGTTGCTCGGAGCCCTTTCCAACCTGACCTCGAATGTTTCCAGGGATGGGGCATCTGCCACCTCTCTGGTCTCTTGCTCGGCACTTGTGTAGACAGCAGAGGTAAAACTGGACTTGGGTGTATGCAAGCTTAAGTTCAAGTGATCCGATATGCTTGGCTAAGAGCTTCTTCTTGTGTCTGCTTTGGGGCATCTCTTCTTGCTCTTAAAATGGTCTTAGGCTTTGAAGAAAACTGCTTGATATGAAAGGGACTGGACCGAGAACGAATAAATTCTGGGTTTGGGATGCCAGCCCCACACATCAGCCTGTCCTTGCCCTGTTCAATGGGACAAACAGTGTCCCAAAGTAGGAGACTTTAAGCTGTGAGACACCGGTTGATTAAGAGAGTATTTTCTAGGTTTACAAAGCGGTTATCTCAAGTGGGCAGATGATCTGGTTTTTGTCTGCTTTGGTCCCAAACACTGTCTTCTCACAGCTCCCCCCATACGAAGGGAGCTGAACACTAAATGAACGAGTTGATTCTGGCAGGACTAAGGCATGAAATTTTTTTTGTGGCTCTGCTTGGAAATGTCACGGCTGTCGAGTTTGCAGCTGATATTACTGATGTGATTACCTGGGCAGCGCTGGCCTTGCAAGACCCTGCTCCCACCAAGGCTCTTGGTACTGCCCTTCACTTATGTGAAATTTGGCCATTTCTCACATAATTCCTCTGCCACCACCCACAAATCCAGCTATTCCTGTAATGCTGCCTGCAATGCTTGTCAGCTTCTTACACTGTTATCTATCACATCCAGCAATTTCTCATGTCACATCCAGGACTTTTCTACATCTTTCCCTGTTATCTTAATCTCAGGCAAGGGCCTTGTCAGCAGCCAACCCACTCAGTACAGAAACACAAAGATACAGGTATGATGAAGCCTATTGCTGCCACAAGTGACCAAACCAGGTTCACGTCTGCTGTAGAGAGAAGCGAGTTCCCATCCATGTAGCTTCTCATGGCATACGCCTTTGTGGGTCACCGTGGGACTTTGGTAGTCTGCAGGAGAAGCAAAAGTAAAGCTCTTAACAAAATATCCACAGGGAAGAAGATTCAAATATTTGTATCTGGGGTGCTGGTATTCATCCAAGAGTTTTAATGAAAGGGTTAGATTCTTCCAAATATAGCCCTGGGTTTAATAATTAGACCCAACAGAAATGATCTGTTGAATTGGGAAACCTTCAGCCTCACCGAGACATTGTATTGTTTTGAATCCCAGAGAAAAACTGAAGAGTCAGTGTTAGGCACTGTACAGAGGTCTGGGGGATGTGAATCTGTGATATCAATCTCTTAATTATAGTGGTTTCATTTCCTGAAACCTTTATTCTCTGGCATAACTTCATTGAAAGATCTTGGTTGCAATTAACCTTTAAATGCTTAGACAGTTGCAAGGACTGCTGAATCCCTTAATGCATTAAGAGATTAAGGATGCCTTTCGATGGTGGGAATTTAGCTTCCGTGCTGTCTGGGATGGGTCACTTCCATCGTCTCTCCTCTATTTAGATTTTGTGCTGTATGCAGCTCCTTTGTGCTTAACTCAGTTCCTCCAGGTCTCCACTGTCACACCTTATTCCATGTCCTTGGGCTTGTTGCTGCAGCCGAGGTAAAAACCATTAAAAGTCATCCGTAAGTGGCTGCTGTCCATGGCAGGCTTCAAGAAAATCTGTGGGCTATGTTTTTATTGTTAGCAAGTGCTTCTCTGCAAAGACAGACTCATGGATTCCCAGCTAAGGCGCTGAACGAGAGACCCCTGAGGGTGCTGCATCCCTTTTTGTTTGCCTTTTTGAACAACACACGCTGCAAACCACACCTTTACCATGGTCATGAGTTCTTAAAAGACCCTGTTTATTGCTTGAAAGAAGGCTATTTACAGCCTGGCATCTTACACTGTTCTGGGATACAATTCACCAAAACAAATATTCCTAAACTTCTCCAGTTTTCCAGCAATTTGACTGCAGCAACTATTTGTGTAACACCTTTTTTCCTGTCCAGGAGCATGACACTGATGTTTCAGCCATTAATTGAAGACAGAAGTCCGTAGATACATCTGTTGCTATGTGAATGGCATGTTCTGACTTTCACACCTCTGTGCATTTGTTAAAGTGGAAACCAGTAATTGCCGCTATCTTGCACATAGGCTATGAGGCTTAATTTATCACTGGAACTGCTCTGAGGTGATGGATTCAGCATCCATGAAAATGTGTGGTTTTGCTGTATGCGTGGTAAACAAGTAGCTCTGCTATCCACGTCTTGAACAGGCTCTTTGAATAAAGGAAAATTTTGCACGTTGGTGGTGGAGATGCCATGGGCATAGCAGATCAGCAAGACAGAAGGGTAATGAGAACTTGTAACGATTGATAACTACAGGAAGTTTGGTCAGATGGATTAAGGAAATTACCGATGGGATAATGGTCATTAGTACATTTTTTTTTTTTTAAATATGGAGATGAATTGCAAAAAAACCAGAGAAATATGCTAGATGAAGAGGAATCTTTCATACAGTGCTTTTTTTTTTTTTCTGATGTCTTTTTTTTTTTTTTCCCCCTTGCTAACTGTGATGCAAACTAGTTGGCAAAACTGACTGGCAAACCTGGGTGACCGAGCAGAGGAGCAACGTGTGGGAGCAGGGAGGGGATGTGATGCCCATGGATGCTGCTGGTGGGACCGCCACTGGGGAGACTGCCACCATCTGTGTGCTTAAAATAAAGTAGAAAAAGGAGAAAGCGGGTAGAAAAGAACCAGAGAGAAGAAAACAGCCTGGCAGCAAGAGAGTCAAGCAGACATGCCTGTTCAGCTAATAGGAAATACTGCAAGGGCACTTGATTAGACCATCCTAGTGCCTTCACGGAGACGATTCTTGGTGTTAAAAGGGCCCTTTTATGTAGCAACAGAAGTAATAGTGAAAGGAACTGATTAGAAGTGAAGCTGAACAAATTAGGAGCAATTTCTTTTTAAGTTATCAACTGCTGGAGGAAGCTGGTGGGAGGGCAGGGAGCAGGTTCTCCCTATCCAGATGTCTCCACATCTAGACTGGCTCGTTGTTAATAATTTAATCTTTTGCCAAATATGTTCTGTACTTTGGTCAGATGCAGATTTTTCTGTTTCCAATGCAGGCAGGCTGGAGCTACATGTAAGGGTGTTTCAGTGGAGACTGAATGATCCTCACCCCTGCCTGGCCACAGGTGCTACACGGGTCCCGCTTATGGACCGGCTCTGGGGAACAGCTTTGCTTTGTGGCAAACCCAGCCCTTGGGCCTTAAAGCATCTCCCATCCCAATGGACCAAAGCCAGGTAAGGCAGAAATCACCTGCAGCTGAGCTTGGTCCTGCCCACAAATCCTACTGAAGATAAACATTTCCAAGAGGAACTGTAGGTGCTATAGTGAAAAATTCCTGTGAGAGCCCCTTAGTGTGCTTTGAAGTAGAGGGCAAGTTGCAGGCTTCTGGGTAGGTACACACATTAACATATGTAGCGAAATCCCTACCGTAGTCATGCGATCTGTGGTTGGTGAGCTGTGTCACACGGGTGAGGCATCTCAGGCTGGTGTTAAATCAGGTTGCTCATCCTTTAAGATGAATTTCCTGTTACTGATGTTGATGCTGAGGTTTTTTTTGGCTTTTTGTTTTGTTTTGTTTTTTGTTTTTTTTTTAATAAGGTTGAGATCAGCCTGTTGCAGCTGGCTGCCTCTGTTGGGAATGCAAACATGTGCTGAGCGAGAGGATGAGTTGCACTGACATTTACATTGGCAGTGCCCAGTTTGGGTATGTTCAAAACCAGGAGGGTGGTACTGATGAAGTCTAGCTCTGGTACAACGGACTTCAAAATAAATAGCTTAAGGAATTAAGTCAGTTATGGCAAGTGCCCTGTGGTGGGGCGTGGGAGCCGATGCAGAAGTCCTTGTGCTGGGAATGGGGTAGATGTGAGGAGTCCTGTGCCCTGGGCAAGGATCAATCTTCTGCCCTGAGGAGTTTCTCCAGGGTGTGGGACTTGGAGACAAGTTATAATATCTGACCTCTCTCCTTTAAGTAGGAAGCCCTCTGTGCTCTGTAAAGTCTGCACAGCTTTCCCGAGATGGAGAAGAACCAGGGCTGCTGCCCTCTCCCTGGGTGCACAGCGGCGGGGTGCTCGCCGGCTCTGCGGGGTGCTCGGCAGCTGCGGGGGTCACGGTGGAAGTCAGGGTGGGTGCACGTGCAGATTCGGTGGCTTCAACAAGGGAAGCGAGAGTCGGCGGCGAGTCCGTACCCAGTGCATGCCTTGGCTCTGGTTGGGGCAGTGGATTTATTCACCTTCATTTTAGGTGAAGGGAGGGGGTGACTCTCAAAGTGACAAAAGAGGGAATGGTGGACAACAGGTGAGGAGGGGAAAGAAAAACATCAGGCTTGATAGCTGTTTGCCTTGTGGTTTCCTTCCAGGCATCTAGTATAAACTACAACGGGGAAAACTGATGAGCAACAACTCTGCATCTGCCTGTGTCTCTCCCTCCCATCACCTAGGTCTGGCAGAGCACCTGGACCGTCTCAGTGAGCTCTTCAGCAACTGCAAAAAGCGCACACAAGATGTGCTCTTTGCCAAGCCTGGGAATGCAACCAAGCTCAAAGCAAAGGCCCAAGTTAGCCCCCAGCTTTCATGAGTTTCTGCTTTGTATTTGAGAATATCATCTACTCACCCTTAACATGAAAACATCAGCTTCAGCCCAATAGATGTAACGCCTCAAAAATCAAAGAGCGGTGTAATAACAGTATCATGTACTTCTCCCTGGCGAGGCAAGCCTAGAGAAATTGGAGGACCCCCTCAGTGTCAAATCCAAGTAGTGGATTTGGCTGCTGCCATTCACGTGTGAGGGGATGCATTTTTGAGCAAGGAGACATCAGATACTGAGCTACTCCCTGAGCCTGAAGTGATGGGCCAAGTTCACAAAGTCTGGGGAAAATAGCTCACTTAAAAGTTAAACACTTCATATAAATGTATGCCTGGATATGTAAGCATTGAAAAAAAAACCCCAGCCTTATTTAAAAACAAGCAAATAAGAAAAAGCCACAGCCTTTGGCGGTAAAGAATATTTCAGAGTCTGAAAGCAAGACAAACCTGCTATTTCTATAAATCCCACAAGGAGAAGAAGTTGTGCGGGTTTATTCTTTTGCTTTGCATCTCATTTTAGTCTCTCATTCCTTCTGCATTTTCTGTGAAGTGTTCCAGTTGCTTGGCTGCTGCAGGTGCTCTCTGCTTTTGCTCGCACACGCAACCTGGGGAATCGTGTATGCAAAGAGCCGTTTTCCCTAATTTGACCCCACAGCCATGGTAAGTCTATGCAAATGAGGTGGTGCAAAGGTGCATAAGTAATCACCAAGGTTTTCCCAATAACGTGCAGGTGGATGATCTGACAGTACCCCATCACAGTGCTCGTTTGTGGCTGTTGCCACCGTGGCCCTGCTGGGAGCATCTGATGGTGGCACCGAACTGTGGAGAGCTCAAGGAGGAACAGTTCCTCCGTGGGGCCATGGGATGTGGGAGGGAGGTGGGGGTGAATGGTGCTCCCCACCCCTGCGGTGGCTCTTGTACAATCTCTGCCTAGGGATGTTCTCAGAGAAACCATGCCTGCACTGTGAGCTTCTTCTCCTGCAGGACGAATAACCCAACAGCTTGGAAGGAAGCTCCAAGGAATGATGTTCTGCTGTTTCTTCCTCTTGAGTCTTTTTAGCTGTTCAAAACAGACACCTTCTCCTCTTCTTGACCTGTGTAAGCGGCAGCAGGGCATTGCATTGCCAGGCTTGGCTAATGCCACCAGCCCACCTACTTTTTTGGTCTGATTTGGGCTTTCGTTCCCTGGCTGTGGGCTGGCTTTTGCAGTGAAGTGTGCAAGACCTTTTCCTCTTGGCAGTGGGTACGGAGGGCAGACGCAGTCCGGGCTGTGCTGAGGACTGAAGTTAGTTCCTCAAAAGGGGATAAACAGCAGAAGAGGGGGAGGTTTTTGTGCAGTTTTGTGCCTGCGAACTTACCCTAGTGGAATCAGAAGGCAGCTCGCCTTTGTGGTGACAACGGCTCCTCCTGCACAGGGTGGATCTTGTGCACAGAGTCCTTGCTTTAGCGTTAGGCAGCTTCGGTGTTCCTCTCCTCAAAGGAAGGAGCCAGATGAACAACCCGGGGATGATAAATGGCCCACAGCTTTTTCATGCTGGCTGTGACTGGCTTCTGTTTGGGAGGGTAGATAAGGCTTGGGATTTGAAATAGCCAGACATGTGAATGTTAGCACGGAATGCTGATGAATAATGTCGCTTTCCAGATATTGTTTTACTTCTAATCCTGCATGACTTTAGGATGGCACTGATGATGAGGGATCTTGTCTGAACTGGAATTTACAGGGAATCTTGCTTCTTGAAACAGGCTAAAAATCCCTAAGCCCCAAAGTTATGCAAATTTACTGCAAGGTTTGCTTGAATTTTTGTATGAAGTCATCACTATTTGTAAATGACCTTCTCTGACCTTGAGCTGTCACATGGACAAAATAAATTTTCGCCAGGCGTGTGGATATGGAGTCAATTTTCACAGCAGCAGGAAACTAGCCATGGCTTGTCTAGCTGCTGGAAGCTCTCTTCATCGGGAAACAGGGGAGTGAGTATTTCTGCTCGTCAGGCCTGAAGTCAGGCACAAACGAGTCCTTAGGATGCTGTACAGCTGCATTTAGTTTGAGATCTGCACTCTGTCTTATTCTTGGCTGATGAGATGATTGGGGAGGACAAGTTTCCCCAAGGGACCTCAGTGCTGGTCCTGTCCAGTCTGGACTAAGGAGATAATAAATTTAAGTACTAATCCATTTAGGCTGAAAATGCGATTCCAGAAGATGTTTGCTAAGAGCAGTCCCATTCCGTGAGAGCAGGTACAGTGAATATTTCCCATATGTATTTGTAAAATCAGTCTAAATATATTCGTTTATTTTTATGAGCGCTTGTCATTACATAAAGTATCAACAGCCAACAGACTAGCTCTGTAGCAACCCTACCGAGCAGTAAGCAACCCAATGCTTTTATAATCTGATTAACGGTTGTGGGACACTCCGTTGGCTTCTTCTGGGCTACAAAGAGCACTGGTGGAGGAAAGCCACCTGGCTGAGAGCTGGGGACAGAGTAGAGCCTTGGGGCTTTTGGCTTTTCCTTCTGCCTTCAGTGCCCTCACCTCTGCATCAGGCAGTGTCTGGAGAGATGTTCAGCCAAACTCCCTGAATGAGAAATGTGTTGCGGTTTGGTAGAGGTCTATAGCCCCGCTCATATGATCCATACAATTTGGAGGATAGTCGAGTAATGCTTTTAGATAACTAGTAAGGAAACTCTTTGAAAGTGGGTTTAACTAGATCTGGGTGAAGGGTTTTCAGCAGAGGGAATCGACCCCCCAAAAATGAATGTGTCTGTGAATTTAGAGAAAGGTTAGTGAATTGTTGCAGTTGAGGGGAAAAATGATCACTTTTTTATTTGGAAGCACTGACTTTCTTTTTATTTGAAATGTTAACTTTTTATTGAACAGCTTCCCTTATTTAAAGTTTGATCCAACAGCAAATGTTACTAAATGGATTTAAATGACCTTTCAAGTCAAACAGTTTTGTAGGCTGACTCCAAGCAGAGTGTTCTTGTTTGCTTGTCTCAGTGCCAACTTGAAAAAAAAAAAAAATCTAGTTTGATTTATTTGGAGACACACCATTTTCCAAAGTTCATCCCAAAACCCTGAAAAATTAATTGTTTGTCAAGTTTTAGTCACTACTTGGAAAACAACGTTATTTTACTTTGGCTAAACCAAATTTCTTGGAAGTGCAATTTAAATATAGAAGTATTTATTTTACAATTAACCTGAGGTTAATTTTTACTTTTCAAACTAATATATAGTGATACTTTGGTAATGACATGCAGTTTCCTTTAAGGTTACCTTAAAGCCTGTGTTGAAATTGCACCTATGTATTTTTTTTAGACTTTAATGCTAATGGATGAATTTGCCAACATCTTTCAATGACCTTTATGACTTGAAGATTTCCAGAGCTGACTTAATTAAAGATGAGATGGAATCAAAGTGAATTTTATAAAAGTCTGGTTTATTATTCCCTATTAAAATTCTCCTGAATTACTCAGCTGTCAGAGATGGAATGGAATTTATCATTAAGTTATTCACTTAGATAATTAAATGAACCTGCAGCTTTAGTTGAAATGAAAGTGAAAAAAGGCAGCGGGGTGCTACATGTGACAAGTTTGCTTCCTGGCAGACTTCTTGGGATTATTTAATTGTCCATCCATAGTTTGAGGAGGGTCCATTGAGTTTCTGCTTTTGATATTTTAAATCTGTAATAGAGTCTGCAAATATGAGAACTCCCAGCAGTGTTCAGCTCAGCTCTTCTCTTTGTGTTGAGCCTGAAGGGGATTACAAATAGGGATTACAAGATCTAGCCTCTAATTTATTTGTTATTCTAAGTGCACCCTGAAACAACCTCACCATCGCGTTGAGAACTAATTGCAGAGAAATAAAAGAATGGCTGGAAAGAACAACACTGTGTGATACAGAGTCTTGTACGCGGATGCCTGCCTTGCTGTGCACCAAGGATGTTTTTGACAAGACCACTTGCTCGGTTTCGGTTGCTGTGGCTCACAGTAACTGTGCTGGAGGAGGGCTTTCTGCAGAGTGGGTACGATCAGCATTTGGCCATTATGAGAGCCAAATTGGTTGAATGAAGCCATATGCTATTCATAATTAGTTTCACAACACCTACTGGCTTCATTTTAAAATAAATATCCTGAAATGTGAGGAAAGCCTAACTATAGAAAATCCTGACTGATGGAAGAAAGACAAGTTTGCAATGCTAAGCCTGGACCTAGAGATGCTTTTGTCCATTAGTGATTTAGCAAATTCTGTAAGAAGAGGATGGAGACAGTAAAAAAGATGGGTGTTGGAGGGACCGTTACAGTGAAAGCATTTGTTAAAAACCCCAAACCTACAGCACTGTGTGCTTCCCAATCCTATGAGCCTGCTTGACTTGGCCTGTGTGGAGACCAAGGGAAAGCATCATCCAGGAGGTAAAAAAGATGACAAGGAGGCTGAAGCAGACCAAAGGCTGCTGATGAGAAGCCCCGTGCAAGTTTTGTCTGGTGTGTTAAGTTGCTGCAATGCTTTTGGAGAAGCTAGGTTCAAACTTAATTTTTAAGAGGAGGCATAAAGCGATGCTTGCTCGACAACAGAGTGATGTTTGAACCTGCAGGTAAGTCTCAGCTCGCTCTCTGTTTTCCCCCTTTTCCACAGGAAGAAAGTTGCTTCATGCTGGCCTCTTCTGGGACCTGACTGCTTTCCTGCGTGCACTGGCTCAGTTCTACGGACTGATGTTTCCTGGGGCAGTGCTTGCTACATTATCTACCTTTATCCGATGGTCCCAGAGAGGATGCAGCAACGTGCGGAGGTTGCTGTTCCCCTTGAACTGTGACACAGGCTGCCAAGCTTTTCTTCACAGCGTCAGAAAACACGCAGTGTTTCAAAGCCATTTTCAATGTGACAACTGTCTGGGGCTCAGCACCCATTCCCATTCATGTGAAGTTGGCCGATTTTCTGCTGAGTTTTTGTGTAATCTGCATTCTGCAGGCTCTAAAACCAGCTTGATCAGGGTGCGCATGGTGGTGCCGTGCTGTGATACAGGGAAGCCTGTTGAATGAGGTGGGAAAGGTTGGATCTCCAAGTTGTGTCTACACTGTGCACACAACTGTGAAAACACCTGCAATTTCAGGGGTTAAATTTATCTTCTGACTGGAGGTGAGGAGAGGAGGGTCCGTGGGTGCAGGATGCTGTGCCGTGCAGAATGTGACTACAAAGGGAAAGCATTCCCTTCGGGCACTGTTAAACCTCCACCATTTTGGCTTTCATATGTGGCTGCAAACTAGAGATCATGTAATAAATGCTGATCTGTTTATCATAGAGCAATTTCCAGACTATGTAATCTTAATTTTAATTAACAGGTCTCATGAAAACAGAAACTTGTAAATTCAGTGCCCTCTTGGGGTTCAAGTGATCGAATGCTGTACTCGTTTGAAACTTCAGTAGCTCTTCTGTTGCACCTGCAACTCTTGGATATTACTTTTCCTGGCTGTGGTGTTACTCTGCCAGCGAGTGCTGTCTGTAGCAGCAGTGCATAAAAGGAGAGACGTTGTACCTCTGGCTATGGCATTGAATACACTTTTCTCGTTGCTAGGACCACTCTGAAAGGTTTAATAGTCCTCCTGAAATATTTCCTAGCTACTTCTCTAAGTCTGGATTTTCCAAGCCCAAAAACTAGTCTCTGGATTTCTCCAAGGGTTCCTACTATCTCCTCCCACAAAAATGTCTTGATTCTTAATGATATGAAGGTGAAAATAGATATTCTGTTGCACACTGTTAGCTGTCACAGAGTTTGTTTCTATGAGTCTCGGTAACTGCTGGATCAGGCAAGACTGATGTAACATCGGAAAGCAAAGTGTACTTCTACCTCCTGTGCTCTCTTCTCTGAGTAGAGAGAAAACTGTTATTGTGAATGAATTTCTTGCAGTCACGCATCGGATTTTATTGAAGTTATTTTTCTAAAGGGTGGACAACCCCTGTAGGACAACAATGCATTCCTAACCAAAAGGCAACATAGTTTTATGGGTCTCATCTTATTTTTCCTTAAAGATATGCGTAGAAGAAAAATGCAAAGATTGAAATACATCGTTCTAGTGGTGACTTCCACACGTGTGTTCCTTGACTATGAACACACCTGGGTAATTGCTTCCTTGGCACTTGGACAGCAGGACTGATGCATGCTCATATAGACACCATGCATCCTCATGAATGTGTCATGAAGCCCTCTGGCAGCCACCCCTTGGGACTTGCTCGGTGAAGGAAGGTAGCTTTGCATTTCTGATAGTGGTGGAGTGGTGGATATGGCTGGAAGAGAAAAATAGGTCTTTAATCTCTTAAGCATACTTTGGTTTGCATTTCATTTAGGTTTAATTTTTATTACATGAAAATGCACGTTTACTAAAGAAACATGTGATTAAGAAACTGCTCCGTCTACTTTAAACCCTCCAGGGAAGTTGATCAAAGGCAGGCAGGAGAGCTGCATGCCTACGGATGGCAGTCTTCCTCAGAAGTCCCAGCCTATATGCTGGACTCATTTATTACGTATACATAGTGGTATATGATTACTGATATTATCTTAATTAATTTTCCATTATTATTATTAATTTTTTCCCGTAAATATTTTATTCAACAGTTTTATTCTGAACCAGGGAAACCGAGAACTTTGTGGGAAGAGGTTTGCTGCAGTGTAGCGTCTGAAATCAGCATAAGAATAGAAGTGGTTTAATAAATAACAGCAAAGGAATTAATAAAGAGCATGAGTGTTTATGAAAAGTTAACGGAAAGCAGCTCAAGGGAAAAGGGAAAGATGCTGACGGATCTTTTCTTGTAGCTTGCACTAGGGAAGAGAAATGCATGTCTATATCTAGACAGCAGATGTCACAGGCTGCAATGGCTAAAGAAAGGTGTTCTTGTGGTTGCAGCATTTGTGTTCACTTCTAACTCTTCTTCTTGGGAAAGACGGTTTGAATTGGGACTTAAACCTTCTTGTCTCTGTTCCACTGGCCCTCACCTACATGGAGAACCTGCAGCAGTTTGTGACACGAGCCGGAGAGGTCCAGCTCTGCCGAGGCAGCGAGGCATGTCCCATCGCTCGGAGGGCTCTGCCCCCTTCCCCTTGCGTACGACGAGACCGGTGTTTCCCAGAGACGTCAGGTCCATATCCAAGCTGACAGCCAGTCTGAAGTCTTTGTGACATGACTGTTACCTTGGCCTAAGGTAACGCTACCTGCTGTTTAATGAAAGATATCTGCATTTGTGTAGCATTATTTGGCTTTGACAAATTTGGTGAACTCATTTTGTACAAACTCTGTGGGGACTGTGAGGATTTTAAAAAAAAACAACCAAAAGTCTGATTTGTTCATTTTTTTCTCCTACTTCTAACTTTGAATTGTTAGTGATTTTTAAAAATAAGTATTTCTAAATGACAACAAATCACTCATTTGAGTTAATTTCAGCCTCACTTAAAGGGTTTGCAGATGTTAGGGGCTTTTTTAACAAACCTGGATTAAACAAACTAAAATCCAGATAATTATCACACGGCTTGAAATGTGTTTTGTGAATGCCGTGTACATCTCTAAGTGCCCTTGAAAAATGGAACGCATTGTATTTATTTACACAGCCACATACTTCCATAGCCAGCTCTCTGCTCTTTAGCATTCAGAAAACAGCAGTTACTGTGCGTTCCTAGGCAAAAATGTGTCCTGATGGCTGTAAAGGAATATGATTCATTCCTGTGAGAGAAATGATGGTAATATAACATAATACAGTGTCTCCCTTTGGTTATATCACAAAAGATTAGTCAAATTACAGACACCATTCATGAACAAAATGTACATAACCAAATGTAATGCAAATAGAAGAATGGTTTATTGCCTAGTCACGGGAACATACATGTCTCCATCAATTTCCCTTTGTTCTCAAAATAGTGTGTCATGCTATATAATCTGCTGTGGGGTGCACAGGCTCCAGAGGAACTTCACACTGATAAGCAAAAGACAGTCTTAGGCACGTTTTTGAATTGCTACAATATTATAGGAATCTTAGATGCTCAAGTAAATTGTTACGGGAGCAATGAAATCACAGTTCCTTCACTTGTGTTATTCTAAATGCTGAATTTCTAAGAACCCCAGGTGTTCAGCTTTGCCCTCAGCATACATCCTTCAGGCTGATTTACTCATGGGGACTCTGAGAAATGATGAAATTCCACTGAGCTCTGGCGATGGCAAGCAAAGACATGCCAGGCTATGACCTGAGAGGTGGGAGGGCTGTGCTTACCCCGGGTCCCATCCGGGGTGCAACAGTGCCAGCTGAGGACGGTGCTGTCCCCAACTGCTTGGTGTGCAGCCCCGTCGGGACAGCTGTCCCCTTACCGCTGCTGGGGTAGCTCTCCCGTGTTGGCTGAACGAGCTCGTAAGGGATGACCAGCTAAGCCGGCTAAGCTATCGCAGCTTCTTAGCCCATGGAGTGGTGGTGTGACCAGTTCAGGGGCATCTGATGGGGCAGAGAGAAGCATCTGGGGGCTGGAGGCGAAGAGTGAGTGTCCCCACCATGCTGAGGCTTGGCCAGACCCAAATTCACAGAGCTGCCTGGGGGCAGAGCTGAACGCTGCACCATTGCTCCTTCCCCCTTGGCAGGGAAGAAGAGCTCAGACTTCATTTTTAAACAGGCATGCAGAGTTTTAATATTTTTAAAATTTTTAATATTTTAAAACAGCTTTACTGCAGAGGTGAGGACTGCCTTTCCTCTGTGCTTCTCCTCTGCAAGATTTTGTGAAGGAACCGGTCTCTTTGCCACAGCATCAGCAGTGTGTGCACATCCTTATTTTCAAAGTAGCAAAAATATTATAGCGTGTTAGTTGTCCTTTGTTCTCTACAGATAGAGAAGTTTATTGCAAAACTATCACGATTATCACCCTTCTTAGCAAGAGTTGTTGTTGATCTCTGCTGTGGTCACCTGAGAAGCTCTTTGTATTGATTCCCTTGGGAGTGTTCTTGGCCCACCGATGTGTGGCAATGCGAGTGTGTTATGCCTATGACCTGTTAGGTATGCATGAGCACCCAGAAGACAATTCATCTGCTCAGTTTGATAAAAAGAAGATATCTGAAAAAGACTCCAGTCCTCTCTGCATGCACCAAAATAAGACAAGGATCACTACTTACATATAGCAAGTGATGGGTGTACAGAGTTGGTTAAGTAGTATTTATTTGGATAAGTATCTCTACCCTGTGAAGGCAGAAATGGCAATGTTTGCTGCTAGGAATCACTTAGGAGGATGATGTATTTAACAACTGATAAGGTTTATACTTCCCTTGTATGTGTGCCAGAGTGACTTTTATTTTTTTAAATAGGTGCAAATTGGATTTTGTGAATATAAAGGGAGTTCTCCAGGTCTTACAAGCAGTTAAGTATGTTGTAGCAGGCTGTGATCCAGCTAGCGATGACTGTAGTAGCGGTGTGATCTACTCTGCCTGGCGATCTGCAGATTTGGACCTACTGGAAAAATGTCGGCATATGGACTCAAACTATTATACTCTGCACAACCACATTGTTTAATGGAACAAGCTGGAAACTGGATTTTCTCTTTAATGGGTAACTCACAGTTTTGATAAAATGTGACTGTTTCTAGCAGAGTGAAATTCTGAAAACAAATTTCAAACTAATGGAAACATTTTGATAAAATTGAAAAGTTCAGTTGATTTTTAATGCTGGAAACCTTCTTGGAAATTTCTGGATGAAAAATCTTTCAGAGGGGAAAAAAAGTTCTCTGAGAGGGAAAAAGGGTCTATAGGGTTGTGCCATTTTTCATATTAGCAGATTGAATCAACCATAATATTCCATTTTGGGGGATGAACTGTGGATTTTTGCATATGGAGCATAGCCCCGAGCTGTCTCTAAGCTGTGCCACCAGTTTACCGTGTTACAGAGGAAAGCATTTGTATTTTTCGTGAGGTTGGAGTGAGGTCCCAACTGTATTTTCTTTGACTTGCTCCTGTCAGGAGGAATAGAGCTTTTAATTAAAATGACAATGTTAGACTAGTAGGACTTCTATTATCATATTTAAGGAGTGCTTTGGGGAGCTATAAACATGACAAGGTTTGCATTACTGACGTGATTTAACAGAGAAGTACCTAACTTCCGACCCTTTAGGTGTTTCAACGTGCTTCTTGGGACGTTTAGTAATTCTAGCACATCCCATTTGCTGCAGGACCAAAAGATGTGCTTTGCTCTGGTATTTGTACAGCCCTTTGTATCCTGAGTCTTTAAAAATAAATTTTAATGCTTTTGAAAGAACTAATTGTTCATTATCCGCTTTTAATTCCAGCCTCCCTTACCCTCTCCACTTCAACTTATGTTCTTCAGTGCTCCGCAAACCTCAGCAAACCCTGGTCTTCCTGAGCCAAGGAGGAAAATGAATCCTAGAGTGGAGAGAGACCCTTGGCGTGGCATCCCCACGGGACAAACCTGTGCCACCTTTCCAGCTGGCAGCCGCTGAGCACCCCACAGCACCTCAGTGTCCCTCTGGGGTGTTGCTGAGTGTTATTGATGTACTGGAAGAAGCAAATCCAAACCCAAGACTACCACCTGCCAGGTGAGGTATGGATGCAGGAGAGGGCTCTGGAGAAAGGGGGCTAAGCTTAGGTCTCAGACTTGAACTGGACCTGGGCTTGCTTTAGAGTAAACAAGGATTTGGGAGATGAAAGAGAAGATGATTTGCATCTAACAGCTTGCTTGGTCGCATTTTTGAGACAACAGCGTTTAAGTAGGGCAAGATCTGGCTCCAGGCATGGTTCCTTTCTGTGACCAAAGACAACTATGGCACAGACCCAGGAGCAGAGCTGGCCCTGGGCTTGTCCCTTGGGGCTTCAGTTGCCTGCAGACTTGAACTTTCTCCAGCACTGGTCCCTTGACGAGTTTTTCCATCGCTTTGTTTGAGTGTCTTCAAATGAACACAAAAAGGCATACTTAAGCTCTTGGAATTGGACTGTTTTCTTGCTTTTGCCTACGTAAATCTAGATTAATCCATTTACAAGTCCAAAATGACTCTTTTAGTTCATAGTAAAACTGAAAGCAGAATATCTCCATATTTATTACAGAGGAAGTGCAATTTACCTAAAAAGCTGGCAGAACAGCTAAATTACCGTTTTAACACATTGTCGGGGTCCTAATAATTTTTTTTCATTATTAGGATTGCTGAAGAACAGCTTTCAGCTGTACTTTCAAATATGGGTCCAGTGTGCTTATTTAACTACCATTGTGGTTTAGAACTGGATTGTGTCCAGTATACTCTGAATAACCAGATATTGATGACTATTTAGAGATCTATTTTAATTCTCCTTTGGTGACCTTACATAGGCACTCAAGGAGGGTATAACGAAGCAACTAACATATTTTAACATATTTTAACTCCAAGTGTAGCAAAGTTTTGAGATTAGTTAATGAGATTAACTAATCTCATTAGGTTTGAGATTTAGTGTTCCCATTTTACTGGTGTTGAAAGAATACTGAAAGCTGAAGTGTTTTTAGGGAGAAATAGCAGCAAGACAAGTTTTGTAGAGTCCTGCAGTGAGGATTATGGTTGTTATGGTTACTAGATTAGCTATATTGCTACCATATCTGAATTCAACCAGAGTCTTATCCCCAGTGGAGTTCCATCCTACAAGACGCACCTCGACAAACTGGTCCACCCGTTTCTCATCATTCAAAATCAGAAGGGCTCACAATGATCTCTTTTGTTGCAATTGCTTCAGGCTCCCAGCTGCATCTATGGGCTCCAAGGATGTTACTGTTACGACAGTTGATTGAAATGACTCAGAAATTATACTTCTCAGAACAGAGCACTGTTTCTTAATAAATCCAAGAGCAGAATATGAAGGGTAAAGGTATAGGCTGCAAATCCCACATAAATATTCCCTTAGGAAAATATTTTCTCATTATTTTATTAAGTTTAGTGCATTTCTGACCTGCACTCTTATTAGCACAGTTAAATGGGAGCGTTAGAGACAAATAGAAATATCCCCCGAGAAACATGCTTTTAGCAAAAGGATCCTTTTTAGTTTCAGCTGCGACTAAAAGAAGTTGGCTGCACAAGAACGGCCTGTGGAAAAGCTGCGTGGAGAACAGGAGAACTTGAACTGTAACGTAAGTCTCAAAATGCTTGAAAACAGTGAAGAATTTAGGTGGAGAAATGCAAACAGGACTACTATTGCTCTCTCTTTTCTTTTACTTAACTTATGAAAATCCTCCTTCTCTCTGTAGGACTGATCTGTCAGAAGAATCGATGTCCTTTGATGTCTTGAAAGCAAACCTTGTTAATACAGCCCTGATATGCAAGGCTAGACTGGATTCCTCTACCTACATTTACACGTTTTCTTCTTATTTGGGGTATTTTATCTTCGGAGCATTGTTTTCCTCTCTAGCGATTGCTTTGCCTGTGGTGATTTAACTCTGCCTCCTGACACACAGTATTTCAGTGGCTCCATAGCTGTACAAGTATTGAACACTCCAGATGTGACTCCATCACCTTGAATCCCTGGACCCAAAACTCAACCTTGCTGGTTCTGCAAGCCTCTCTAGCACTTTCCTGTAGGTGTTAAATGAAGTGTTTACTGATTCAGTATGAAAACATCAGTATAAAAAAAAGGTACAGCATTTGTGATAGCTGTCTTCTGATTTGATTTGCATCAACTTCCTGTTTGCATTTCTGGGTGTACCCACACCCCTGTACTAAAAGTTGTTGTCAGGAGTCATAAGCATACGACATTAGCTGAGGGACAACTGGGGCTACAACATTTCCACAGAATTGTAGAATAATAGACTGGTTCGGTTGGAAGAGACCTTAAAGCTCATCTAG
>NW_009592749.1:0-28735 GCF_000690535.1 Cariama cristata
GCAGGGCGCTGCGTGCGGTCCTGCGTGCTCCTTAAATGGGCCTTGAAGACGAACGGGGGCTGGGGAAAGCTGCTGCTCCAGCTGCCCTGGCAAAGCAGGGTGGCTGCAGAGATGAGTGGGTTTGGCGTGGGCTGGGGGCCTGTAACGGTAGCTGGCTGCACTTGCTTCCTCAGTCACACCCAGCAGCACCCCTTGTCCTACGTGTAAGCCTGAGAACATAACATACTGGGTGTACAACAGGCTGCAGCAAGGGACAGATAGGGTAACGCACATCAAAGTCACACCTGAGCACCACAGCAGGGAATCGTGCTGGGGTGGGGGGCCATGCTGGGACACAGCTGAGCTAAGCCTGTTAACAATAGCTTCACCTGTGCAGGGATTAGCATTCATTTCATGGAGATCTGCAAAACCGAAAATGCCGGTTCACACATTTTGTTTTCATTTTGCAGTTACTAGGTCAGTGGAACTGTTTAGTAGGAAAAACAGGAAAAAAAAAAAGTGTTCTTCAGCCACAGTACTGTGTGGTACTGGTGCAAGCCTCCATTAGTCCTCTGGTTAACACTGCTCTGGGTGGTGTAGACTTACTCTGTAGTGGGAAGAATATATGCACCATAATATACAATCTTGTTGTATCACAAGTCTACTTGACTCCTTCAGAAGCTAGTTGTTTCATACCTATTAACATAACAGCTGGAATTGGTCCTCTCTGTGGGTCAGAGTGGAATTAGAGTTGTGGGATTAGTTATAAAGCCTAGTTACATGTCTCAGCTGGTGTTCTGAATGAATTTAAGTCTTTAAAAACTGGGAGAGGAAGGTGAGAATGTATAAAACAGCTTTAGTTACCATTTATCTGGTGATAAATTAATTACTGAAGCACCTGTATCACTATCAGTGTTGTACAAACAGTATGACATTCCACAAGCTTCACGATTCCTTTAGATGTTTGGAAGGAAGCTTTTCCTCATAGCACAGAGGTACTGAGTTTAGTTTTTTTTAAAAAAGCTAAAAAAAACCCTCACCTTTAAGCAATGAGCTAGCAGAACAGAGTTTGGATTTTGTTTACCAGAAACTTTAAAGCATTGGCTCGTACACTGAAGTAAGATCTGAGGTCAGGAAAGCTGTATTGCTTTTGTTATTGTCAGTGATCACTGTAAGTTGACCTCAAATCTTGCTGGAGAAAGCTGCCCGTTTTTCTCCTACAACTTGCAAAAAAATTTCCTGTTTATTTGAACACTATGGAAGAGATGAGAGTACTGTTACGAAGGCAAAGCTATAAGCACTAGCTGATTATTTTTCACTTGCCCATGCTGCATTTCTTGATTACGCTTGTTTACAAGGCAGCAGAGTGTAGGGCCACTGAATTTAGCCGTTATGTTATGATCTAACATTGCCAGATTTTTATTTAATGTTGGGATGTTAACTTTAACCCTGTAGTTGGTGATAATTACTTCCTGACTTGTACGCAGCATGTTCTGAGATGCATGGTAAACTCGCTGAAAGGGATAACATACCAAATCCTTGGCAAGAAGCAAGTAATGCATGCAGACTGAAATTCCACTACATGTTAGGCCTGTAGCCCTGAAAGATGTGGGCCGCCTGACTGCCTTGTGCTTCTGTTCTGAGAGCTTGGGTGCAAAGTTAGAACTGACTTTCTGTACCGATAAGGGAGGTTATAGTCTGCAGCTCAGGGTACTTTTTATGCAGAGTTAAAATTAAGGGTTTTTCTCCAACAGCCAAAGAAGCTTACAGGTTTATAAAGCAAACCAATAGCTTAATCAGATCCTGATACTCAGGAGTAGTTGAAGAGGCATTTTTCTTTCTGAAGGGAGGAAAAAATTAAAAGCTTGTTTTAACAAAAATAAGCAGGCTTTGACAGCCTCCTACTTTCAGACTGAAATATCTACTTGGTTAAGATACCAGTGGTATCAGAAGCACCAGCAGGTACTATTTTTCTTTAGGACAAAACAGTTAGTGAAGTTATTCAGTCTAACTTCAGAAACTGATTTTTGCAGGTCAGATGCAAAGACAGCACAGGTAGGGCAAGTGGTTAAGTTCTGTTTCAAGACAACAGTTGGAAGTTTTATTGTCTTGATGTAAGCAGACTCAAGGCCTGAAGAGCAGGTGATGAGGCTGGTCTGCTCAGACCTGCATGTTGGTAATATGGCTAACTGGTATGCTTGAGGAACATCATTCTAAGTGTTCTTTACCCCACAGGCAAGAATAATCTTGCACAATAGTTATTTGGTACATACAGTCATCTTTTAACCAGCTATGAATTTGTAGCTTGTCCTGGGAAGCAGGTTAAGAATATTTACTTAAGTGTTCCTGACAAAACAATTTTTGATTATGCATATGGCATGCATTGCTCAAATGTGGCAAATCTACTTATAGAATCCTTTTATAAGCAGCAGATTTGGGTCTTTTTATAGAGTTTTCCAGCAAGGTAAACAACAGTGGTAGCATATTTGGGTCTTTTTATAAAGAGTTTTCCAGCAAGGTAAACAACAGTGATACATGTGCTAGCCTAGCCAGTTAACAACTTCCACTTATTTCTGCTCATCTTCAGTCATCCCCACATCAGTTGGGCGTAAGCTCAACTTGTGGAGCTTTTTTGACAGGTAGTGCATTTGGAGTTAACCATGCCACATTTATCCCCACATCAGTTGGGCATAAGCTCAACTTGTGGAGCTTTTTTGATGGGTAGTGCATTTGGAGTTAACCATGCCACATCAGTTTCTAGACAAGGGTTCTTGGGCTGACTGCATTATGCATTTACCTTAATTATATCTGGCTTTAGCTGAAGAGATTTTAAAAAACAAGAACTCTTAGGTAAAGTATATATAAACGTAAGTTATGTTGTTTACTCTAAGGTGAGGCATTAATCATAACTTGTCATCTTTTTATTCACAGGTGGTTCATTAACCAAGTTAGCTTATTATTCAACTGTGCAGCACAAAGTGGCAAGAGTGAGATCCTTTGATTGTTCTGGAAAGGTGGGAATTGTATTATTAATCAGTTGCATGCTATTGACTCATAAGAGTGAAGTACTGGACTGGCTTCTCATAGTAGAATAGAAACTTCACCTGAAACCCATCTAGTAACTTGTTGTATGTCAACTTTATCTAGAACTTTCTTACAGTTTAAGTGTGACCACCTGTAATGTTTGTTACTCTGAAGTAAGTTGTCACAACCAAAATGTTTCTTTTCAACATGCATTCTAGTATGTACTGACACTTACAGCCTTCCCTAAGCATTTGTACTGCAGCTCAAATGAGTGTTGGCTCCTGTTAATAACCCTTTGCTATATTCCAGAGGAAATTAGTTGTTAGCATGGGTTTAGCAATTATCTTTGCTTTGCAAGCTTAATGCAGCTCTAGATCTAAATTCATGTGATGGTACATAATACGTGTTCTCTTTACTGAAAGACTGATGCAGGGCGTCAGAGTTGTGCAGCCCATGCGCAAGCAAACTCAGTTACGTTCCTTGTCTTCTTGGAAGTGCTTGTATTGCCAGTTTGTGCTTGAAATAGTTATTTTCTAGACAGATAATTATGGTATTTTTGTAAAAAACCCCATACTCCCTCCTAAACATAACTTTTCTCATACAGAGATATTTCGTGCTTGTCTAATGCACGGGAGAATTGATTATATTCTCAGCTTAAGGAGAATTAAGATCTGTTGAAACTATATTCTTCTTTGAAAGTAGCTTGGTATCTTATATTTTTAATAGCATTAACGCAGTTTCAAGGCAAAGGAAGCACAGGTATTGATGTTCAGTAGTTTAGCATGTAACCTTGTTTCTGAAGGAAGGATTTTGAATGATCCATAAATTCTTTTCTCTTTTAAAGGACATAGAAAATGAACCTTTGTATGAAATATCGGTTCAGGAAGAGATTACAGCTCGACTTCACTTCATTAAATTTGAAAACACTTATATTGAAACCTGCCTAGATTTCATCAAAGACCATCTTGTCAATACAGAGACAAAGGTCATCAAAGCTACAGGTGGTGGTGCCTATAAATTCAAAGATCTTATTGAGAAGAAATTGGGGTTAAAGTAAGTGGAACTGTTTAAACTTTTAGGAGTGTATTTCTTGTTGGATGAGATTTTTACTAGGTTAATTTTCCACTTTGCCCATCTGCCCTCAAAATCCCTCCACACTCCAAGCGTGAAGCGGTAGAATGTGTGCATGCATCTTGGTCAGACCAGGCTGAATTGACTCATCAGTGAACATAAGCTGCAAAAAGATAACTTTATCATTAACCGACACAGTAGAGGTGCAGGAATTAGAGCCAACTGACAGGAATAGAGTGTTCAGGAAAAAGCCAGTCAAAAGAAGAAAGCAGGGTATTATCACAGCATTTTTCTATAAAGAATCTAACTTGCACCTACTCCATTTTTAAGTTAAATTAATCTCTGTCATGGTTATGATAATGTTTTTTGTTTTTCACCTCTCAACTAGCAGCATTTCAGTGATGGTATCCTAGCTATCAGTAGCATGCTTTGGACATGCTGTTGAACTCTGCTGGAGTAGAGATTCAAATACACAAAGCCTACAGTGGTGTATAAAATGAAGTAATATTTGAAATCAAGTAGTAAGTAGTTAGTAAATTTATTACTAACAAGAATTTTAATTGGGAACCTTTGATCAGTTACTGTGATGAGGTGAGCGTGTCAGTCTTTCTACTTAAAGGATGAAATCCACAAGACAACTTTATTATTAGAAGCCAAAATACTGCTGGCAAACACTTTTTTTTCCTGGCTATACCTAATGTCTATAGTTGTGTAGGTTCTCAAGTTGGAGTTCCAAAAGCTTCTAACATTTTTCTGCATATGCTCAGAAGGGAGTAATTAGTATGTTATAGTAACTTACTGTATAGCTCCTACCTAAACTTCATGCAGAAGCATAGGCTTGTATGAGACTAAAGGGCAGTCTCATGAATTTAGAGCCTCATAAATTTACCATTCAAACATTTTTATCAAACACCATATGCAAAAAAGATACTGTAAGTATAGACAAAAATAGCATTAGTTTATACCAATATAAAACATCACCTGCTATTATTGGGAGAACTTCAGGACACCTCCTGTGCTCTGTAGCATATTCTTCAGGTCCTGAGGTACCGTGTTCATCTTCTTTTATACTACTTTTTCAAATTACTGTCTTCTTCTGATAGGTAGGATTCTGTTAACTTCTTTTCAAACCAACATACATCGATACCTTATTGGCTGTTACTAAGTATCAATTAATCAAGGCAAGGAGGTAATTCCCCCCTTTTCTCATGTGGTGCACTTGGTTTTTGTTTCTTTGATTTTTATTTGGTCATGACATACTTAATTGGTCCACAGGCCCAAAAAGCAGCACCTTCTCCATGCTTATGCACATAAGGCATTCTGTATTAATTGAGATGTGTATTTGTGCTTTGTTTATGGATTTTCAACAAGGCTTACGATATTTCATGTAAGAAATTTAGCATATTTCATTGAAGAAATTTGTCATAAATCAGTAACAACACATAAAATGTTTACAGAAGTCAGTAAATGTTAGCTGACTTAACTACATGGTTCATCTTATCTAAATTATGTATCATGTTCCCAGACTCCGTGCTCAGGATATGCACTATTGTGAATCCTGTTATTCTTGTGTGAAGTCTTTTTTCCCTGTGTTTGGTAATCCCAGTTAATAGGCTCCTCTCGGTCACTTTAATCTGTCATAAATGAGTGCTGAAATGTTGAGGGGGGGGCTTTTTTTCCTTTATTGAAAAGGAAGGGGAAGAGCAATAGCGAATTACTTCGTCTTAGGGAATTGTTTTGTTAGGTTAATTTCAAGATAAGTTTCCTGAGCTACTTTATTGCACAGGTGCACGTATACTTGTGCTAGCACCAGCACACTAAAGAAGCGGTGTAAACAAGCAGACAGGGTAGCTGGATTATTTTTAATGACAGCATGATTAATGTAAGATTAAAGTTACTGTGTAACTACAGTCTAACTTCAGACTGTGTGTTCTGGCATGGAAGATGAACATCAGAACGTATGCAGATGTAGGTTTCATGTTTTAAGAGAGCTGGACTTTTGCCATATGGCATGGGTTACTATCTCCTGTTTGTAAAGTCTTTAGAAACTGCTGTTCTAAAAGCATACTTGCTTATCAATAGGTCTGTGAAATTTATGTAAGGGCTTTTTTTTCTCCCCTTTCCCCTCAGAGTAGATAAAGAAGATGTAATGACCTGCCTAATTAAAGGATGCAACTTCGTGCTAAGGAACATACCCCATGAAGTGTTTGCATACCAGAAAGATTCAGATACAGAATTCCGATTTCAGACGAACCACCCAAATATTTTCCCTTATTTACTGGTGAATATTGGCTCTGGGGTTTCTATAGTGAAGGTGAGTGGTTGCTAAAATGTTTTATTGTAGAATTTGATAAAGGTGGTCTGAAACATCTTACTGTTTTAGATTTGTAGTTGTTCTTCTTGGGTAATACGAAGTTTAGAAAGAAAATAATGGGTGTTTTTCACTTCCATTTCTTACGGAGTTATGAATGCTTTTCCATTCACTATAATAGTTTCTTTTTAATCACATTTAATTTGGTGTTTAGAGAAGTTGCTACATTAACTGATGAGAGCAAAGGCTGTCAGATCAAAGTAATTTTTAATGTTTCTTTGTTTGTTTTTTATGGTACCATGTTGAGGGTACCAAATTTTATGTCTCTATTTTGGATTATTGGGCAAGAATTAAATACAAAGATTTCCGAAACTGCTTGTGGTATAAGTACGTGGAACATGCATTTCTCACCTGATATTTACACAATTAAGTTGTTCCACCTACACTAATTCCACTGTTCAGAAAACCCCACGTTCTCTCATACTTAACTGTGTGTTTATAGTTATAATAGGAAATTCTAGACAAATCTGCTGTGTTTTATTGACAGGTAGAAACAGAAGACAAGTTTGAATGGATTGGAGGGAGTTCAATTGGAGGTGGAACCTTCTGGGGTCTTGGAGCACTGCTCACAAAAACGAAGGTATCAAAGTGTCAGTTTTAAGGAGTGTGGGATTAAATGAGATGCTAAGAAGAAGCTTGAAATGTTGGAATGCCAAACTCTGAACAGTGAAAAATAATTATTTTAAGTAATGTTTGTATGGGAAACCAGAAATCCAACATCAGTGTACTAGAAGATGAAAAAAATTATGTCTTTCTCTTGGGAGAGGTTTACTTTTTATTCAAAGAATTGCTGCCCTTGTGCAGAAATAGAACAGGCAGTTCTGCAATGCTCAGGACGATTTTAATACTCTCCATTAGGTGCCTGTGGTCCTAGACTGTTAGGTAACAAGGCTGAGTCCTTGAGTTATGTTTGTGTTTTTGATGCTTCTGATGTATAAAAGGAAGCTTTAAATGCCAATAGATACTAGTAGAATACAGGGACAAAAATTATAAGATGCTTATTGGTGGCAAAATAGTAATCCTACTTGGGACTCAAGGAGTTTGTCAACAAGGACAAATAATGTCTATAATGCAGAGAACAGCCTCCTCAAAGTGGCCTGTTAATTTTCTGTACTCTTTTTTCAACATGAAATGCTTGCCTAGTTCCTGCAATATTGTCTGCAGAAGCAAAGCAGAGAGTTCTCAATTACTGCAAAATGTCTGGGAATAGAGAGGAGGAATTCTAACTCTCTTTGTTACGCATTACGATTTCAGGGGTTCGTCACTTAAATACCAGGTTGGTGATCTGCCAGAATAAGGCCTGATTTAGTACTGCTCTGCCTAACTCAGCTCTTAAATCATGCTGGTTTTTCCTGTCTCAAAGATCTGTGTGGCTTAAATAGGTGTCCCTAAATGTCAGCAGTGTAGAAAAAGCTAGAGTTACATATGCACCAAATAAGAAAATGTCAAAGGGAAGACCCATACTTGCAATATTTGTTTGATGCTTTTAAAAAAGAAATCTTAGAACATGACAATGTCTGCTTTTAATTCTCTCTGATTTTGTAGAAGAAGAAATTAGAGTTAACAGACTTATAAATTAAGTATTGGGATAATGCAGATTGTGAGCAAGTTGAATTTCAGGGACATTAATGTATTTCTGCAACAGTAAAGGCAGACTTAGTCTTTTGTTCTTTTAACATTATTTTCCTTATGCTTCAAGAAGACGTAATTCTGTTTGGTTTTAGTTACTGTGTTTCTGACTTCATTCCAAGATAAGAGATGCATGTGGCTTCTGACTGTTTTATATGTGCTGGTCCATCTCTAGTTTTCAGGGGAAATTCAGCAAATTATTTGCAGATAACTGAAGAGGGCGGTTATGCTTTTCATCATTAAAGGAGCTCCACTTAAGATGAGTCTGATAAGAAATGGACTCTGGATAGGTCCTTGTAATTAGAAGTAATGTATCTTTTGCTGGCAGGGTTGGTTCTAAGACAAGCCAAAACCCCTGGTTTTAGTCAGTAAAAATGCTGCAGAACTCTGGTTTCATGGGCAAGGTTCTCTGGCTGTCCAGGAAAGCTAGAGTAACTCTGCTTCTCATCCTCAGAAATTTGATGAATTGCTGCAACTTGCTTCAAAGGGACAGCACACAAATGTAGACATGCTGGTGAAAGATGTGTATGGTGGCGCCTACCAGACCCTGGGGCTAAGTGGAAATCTGATAGCTAGCAGCTTCGGGAAATCTACTACAGCAGATAAAGGTATTGGTATATAAAAGATCTACCCAAGATTTGCTATACAGTCAATACTTTATATTGCCTGTCAGCATGGATTTGCTGCTTGTGCTAGCTTTCTGTGAACACTTAAATGGATGGAAAAGTAATTGCTGGCTTCATCAGCATAAACATATCTTGCCTTATCCATTTCCCTATGTCATGCATGCTGGACTGAGAGGGGACTTGGAGCGCTGCTTGAGTCGCTCCAGTTATTTGGAGTTGTTGTTTGAAACTAATGAGGAGAAGAAATGCAACCATCTCCCCTGGCCCTTGGGAATCTGATGTTTATAATGACCTAACAAGTAGAGCTGGAAAATAACCACCAGTCCTTTTCAAGATCTTGCCTACATGTGTTTTGCCTGCACGACACTTTATCAATGTAAAAATATTATATAGTATTGCCTTACAAGCAGGCATTCAGATTTTCAGTTTGAGATTGTGTAAGTCTAGGCAAACAACAAAAATAGCTGTCTAGTTAGCCCAATGTTAATTAATTCCTGTGGGAAATGTATGGGGCTTTCTTGGTCCAGAAAAGGACCTATGGCAGTGATTTACTGTAATTTGCAATTTTATCTGTAGTATTATAATAAAATGCTTGCAGTGCATCCCAACTGGATGGATGATCCATCATCCATGATTCCCAGAGAGAAGAAATGGAGTCTTTTCCATTTGCTATTGGCCTTTCACGCAGGTTTCTTTCAAGCAATATTTCACAGAAGTTTAGTGGGTTTTTTTATGATATCTTCAGTCAAATACACACTCCTTGTTATTCGAAGTACTTTCTTTATAAAAAATTTCTGGCGGGGGAACACCTTTCTTCTGCACACGTAAAGAGAGCAGTCAAACTCTGTATTTTTTTTTTCTCCAGCTGAAGGTTATCTGCTAGAAAAGTACTGTCCATTTGAGCATTCCTCAGCTGTTTTTAATTTCGTTTACTATGTCTTTCCTTTAAGAATTTTCCAAAGAAGATATGGCAAAAAGTTTACTACATATGATCAGCAATGATATTGGTCAACTCGCCTGCCTCTATGCCAAACTCCATAACTTAGATAAAATATATTTTGGAGGATTCTTTATTCGGGGTCACCCTGTTACTATGCGCACAATAACCTACAGTATCAACTTCTTCTCCAAGGTAATGAAAACAGAGATTTTCCTAACAGCAAAGTCACATGTTTAGTTATCTTTCTAGGTTGTTGGGAGACTTTAATAAATGAATTTGCACATGAAGTAAGCTTAGAGGGCTGCTCTTTAGGTAGGTAAGGCAGGGCTGTAAAGATCTGTTGTGGGAGGGATAAAATCAATGTGAAATGCCTGGGAGTTCTGTCTGGTCTCTCTTTCTGTCTCCCTTCCTCCCTCTTGCTCTTTGTTATTATTTTTTGATTGACAGTCTGTCTTGTAGCTGCCAAGTAATGAGTTTTCACTATTTTCATAGATATCTACCATTGTTATTCAATTCCTCTTGCTGACTTGCATCTATTTCTTTTCACCCCCTAGGCTATGCAATGTGGGATTGTTGGGGGGGTTTATTGTTTGTTTGTTGTTCAAAAAAAAAAAACCCAAACCACCAACCAAAAAACAACCAAGCTCTAGTTCTTTGCAGGTTTTGAAGCTGTGGAAAATACTGAAGATTTTTCACTAGAAAAATAGTCAGGTCCAAAAGCTTACTTAATGGTTGTGACAGGTAGATTAGTTCCTGCACTTTTGCAATTTTTAGAATAGATGACACAAATTTTTTTTTCTCATCTCAGTGCTTCAGGCAAGAGGCTCCTATATACTGTTCCCCCCCGCCCCCCCCGCCCCTGTATTTCATCATTGTGGTCCCTTTCTGTAAAATTTTACTGAGTTTCAAGAAAACTATTGCAAGACTGCATCTTCAGATTCTTGTAAGAATAGCTTTATCAGTGATTGAAATCCAAATCTCGCCATGAATTGTAGCTGATCTTTTGCTGTGACGGTTCTTATAGTCACTGCTGCAGACATAGCTAATTTTCCTTCAGAGAAGGCAGTGTGTCACCCAGCCTTGCCTAGGAAAGCTAAGGGACACAGCTGCTAGGGTGGAGGGTGTTCTTATTCTCCCTAGCATTCGTGTATTATATTAACAGTTAATCTGATTTGATGGGGGAAACGCTTGCCTATGGATAATATACAGAGTGTCTGTATGTTGTTGAATAGCAGTGTAACGAAACAGAGATAATGAGCAATATCTCAAATGTTGTTGAATGCACAGTGGCACACACTTACATTGATGACCTGGAAATCAGATGACCTTCTATTTCCAGCCTGTTTAAGCAAGAGGAGTTGAATATTCATGGAATGATACAGTGGTCTTTCCTAGTGAAGGCACTGGCTTCCCTCTGCTTCTGTGGTTGTGCAGGCTTAGAATACACACCACTTCTGCATGTATTTTTTTCCCCAGCTGTTTAATAGTTGTGGAATGATGTATGTAAGCAAAAAATGTGTTTCAGAAGCACCATTAAAGTTACTGAATGTGTTAGAATGTAGCACAAATGAATATTACCATCTTCTAGTTGTTTCTATTAAATTTAAGTGTAAAACTAGTGACAAAGAAGTACATATTAGCCATCAGGGACCATCCAATTGCAATGTTTCATATTGTGGCAGGGAGAGGTTCAGGCATTGTTCCTGAGACATGAAGGCTACCTGGGAGCCATTGGGGCATTTTTAAAAGGAGCTGAACAAGACAGTAAGTACAGCACTGCTATGTTCTGTATACGCTGTGTTCTGAAATGTTAGTGTAATGTCCAAGTTTCTCTCAAGAGGCTGCATGTAAGTTGTTGCCTAATTAAACATGTTTGGCACTAATAAACACAGATGCTGGCCTTTGGTTTTATATATTCTGGCAGGGACATCTTAATTTCTCACTGTTTTTCTTGCTCACCTTTGAGAAGCCAGCAGGATTTGGCTCGTCTCTTTTCTACGTTTCTGCAAAGAGCAGTCATAACTCTAAATCAAATTGGGGAAACGTGGTTTCTGAGAACTTTTCCCCTTCTTTAAGAGGCCAGCCTCTGAATTCAGTTAATGTACTGAAGAAGACCAGCATCTCAAAACTCTGTTCATTTGAGAGTGAAAAGCCTTACAGACATTTATGAAGGATGAGACACTTCTGTCCACCATTCTTTGGGTATAGAGTGCTTTGGTTGAATTCTGCCATTTTTATTTTCTTTTTTTCTTGTTGATGTACTAGCAAGCCAGTCAGTATATTAGTTACAGTGGAACAGACAGTGACGTTGTTAATGGTACTTAATTTTAGTAAGTATCAAATATACCTCAGAATAGTGGATGTGGAATTCTTTTCATACCCATTTTATAGATATGGGCAAGAAACCACCTACTGAGGAATTAAAGACATTGCTTCTGCAGCATGTACACTGTACATCCGAACTTGATTAAACTTTTTCTCAAAAAAATTTTCCAGAAGTAACTTTAGTGTTTATATGAAACTTAATTGTGCTTTGAGAGTTTTGTAATTATATTTTGTTAATAATGGATCTAGATTTAGAAATAAGAAATTATGATCAGTGGTAGTGCTTTGAAGGCATGCTGGTTATAGCCCTTAATGAAAAGAAGGGGGGGTAAAAAAAAAAGAATTCTTTTAGAGCTTCAGTTGTCTTATGTCTCATTCAGGTTGCAGCTCTTTAGAACTAGGTAATTCACTGAGTGGTTGAAACATTTCTTTTGGGGATTAGAGGGAGAAATTATGTTTACTTATAAAGACAAGGGAAGATGTCTTTTGTAGTGAAGCCACTTCTCTGAAGGGGTGCTAACTCTAGACTCACTCATGGGAGTATTTTCAGTTTTATTTTCAGATTATGTGTCTCTGTCTTTCTCTTTTCTAGATCCAAATCAGTATAGCTGGGGAGAGAATTATGCTGGGAGTTCTGGTCTTATGAGCACGTCGCCTGATGTTTACCCTATGCAGAGAACAAGGAGTGGTACAGTATGTGGTTGTCTTTTCTAGAACTAAGTGCCTTCTCTTAGTAACGGTGATTTGAAAATAGATGATTATTCTCAAGCTAGTTGCTTCTTGCCCCTTGGGACTCCTGCTTACCAAAAGAAGTGACTAATATGGTGTCTTGTGTCATGTGTGATGTTGTCTTGTGTCTTGTGTAATGGTTTGATGTAATGTCTCATAAAATCAGATTGTGGCTGTTACTTTGTCTTATTCTCCTTCATGAAAGCAGGAGGGGTGGGTGGAAACATTCATCTCTTACCCTTTCTCTGAAGTAGCTGGGTTTTGCTACAGCTGAAATACTGTGCTTCAGAATTTTGATTCTGATGTTCCACTGTCTTCAAGCAGCATTTATTTGCTTCCTATGAGAAGAGAAATAGATAATTGGACAGAAGAGCATGAGCCCAGTCATCTCTTAAATACACTGACAATACAGTAATTCCGATTTCACAGTGAAACTGGCATACAGTAAGCAATCAGAAAATACATTAAGGTTCTTAAAATATTCTAATACTGCATCTACTGAAGTACTTTTGAAAAGAAGCTGGAATAATGGAGCTTATTGTGTTTTACTGTCTTTTACCGGTCCACATGTTGGTGTTTTTCATGTCAAGTTTTTTTTAATTTCCTCCGTCATTGATTTATCTCCTCCCAGTTCTCAGGAATTAGTTTCTTATACTTGCTATAGGGTGTGGGAGGGGGGGAGCAGCTGCTGGCTTTGCTTAGTTGTTTTCTGTTGGTCGCTCAGCTTTTTTAGGCCTGAAGATGAAGTGCACAACTGCTGAATGGTTTCCCAGACCAAGCCTTAATATAAGTCCACTATGAGGTGCAGATGATGGATTTTGTGGGTTGTGCCTATATGTAAAAAATATATCTAATTTTAAGCTCTGCCATAACTGAAATTATTGTAATGAAATTGTGGATGGCAAGTATGACCAAAAAATAACAACATGATCCTTCTTAATCGTGAAATAGGTGACAGATTTTAAAAAGTATTTATGCAGATTTAATGATCTCCTGTTGTTTGTCAACTCTTTTTAATCTGTGAAAAGATTTTATTTTTTTTAAACTTTTTTTTTTTCTATGCTGGCAGTGGTACAGGAGTGTCAAACCAGCTGTAATATACTGTCCACAGATTCCCCATTTTGAATTCTTCTATTGCTTGGCACTCACTTTGTTCACATAAAGTGAAATCTCTTTGCAACAGTCATAGTTCAGAAATGTCCACTTTTCAGCAGTGAAATTAATACTGAAGGCAATCGTTCTATAGCAACTAGTTTGGTTTATGTACACAAAATCTTGTTGTTACATTGTGGGCTTTAATCTTTACTTAGTCTGAAGCTTTCTGGGCCATGAAGCACTCAAATGCAATGCAATTAGATAGGTGTATAAAATAAAGATAAATGTGCAGAGTTTTTTTTAGATGCAAGACACAAGGCACAGTTTATGCACAGAGCTGTGTAACTATGTATTTCATGTGAATTTAATCTCTGTCCCTAAAAATCTCATCCCAAGCATTATTTTCACAAGGAGTATGGAAAAGGTTTGGAGACTTGATCGGGATTGTAAAAGGAAGTTGTAAAGCAGCATAGCAACGTTCCTTTACAAATAAGCCTGTGCTCAGCTCTTTGTGCTCCTGCCTTTGAACCTGATAACCCAGCAGATTTGACGGTACTGGGGAGGAAGGGAAGGGAAGGGAAATAGTAAAATAGAGGGCCTATAGCAAGTTTTCAACATGAAACTTGGTAATCTTTTATGGTGAACATGGATAAATAATCCATGCAGGAGAGTGGATTATTTATGATGACATATACTCTAATTTAGTTAACTGCAAATTTGTCAGTCGTAACTGTGGATCGACTTCTGTAGCCCTTGTACTAGTTAAATTTGCTATGAAGCAATTTCTGAGTAAGGTCTAATAAATCTCTTTCATTTTTCACCTAGTTTGATATGCTTGAAATGGATAGGTTGGAGAGACCGCTTGTTAACCTACCGCTGCTGAAAGACCCGTCAACCTATATTCCAGACACTGTTGACCTCACAGATGATGCCATGGCCCGAAAATACTGGCTCACCTGCTTTGAGGAGGCACTGGATGGGGTAAATGTCACAAAACAGTCATATATATGAATCGTGCAAATACTTAGCAAATAAATCTTCTGTGGACCAACATGTTTACCCTGCAAAATATAGCTGCTGTGTCAAACCTGTTGTGTGTAAGTACAGTTCCTCTTTTCCCCTCTTAACAGAGGTGTCTGACTTCGTCCCAGTCTCCTAAGGAAGTGCTTGATACCTTCAGAGGCAGAAGTATTCTTCTCCTGTGGTGCCTTTTTTTTTTTTTTTTTTTAAAAGGGTGTTTGCAAAGCATCTGCTCTCTTAAACGACACTTACCACCTCTTTATACAGAGCTGCCAACAGGATGGTTATACCATCAAAAGCCAAAAAGGCAAAGGCCAAAGATACTTCCATTGTTCTTACTCTTGGGAGCAGTCCTGCTGACTTACAGCCACTTCTGTATTTGAAGAGCATGATTTAATCACACAGGAGTTATTTTTTCTGCACTGTGAAACTAATTCAGTCAGTGCATGCTAGTACTTAAGAGCTATGTACACTTAGTAAGCAAATCCGAATCAGAAACTGCATGAGTGTACGTCCAGAAGAAAAGAGCTGGGAAAAACACAGGGGCAACACATTGACTTGCCCTTACTGTAGTAAAGAAAAAAAACCACAAGGGGTTGATGTGGTCTGTTAAATTTCTGCCTTTCTCCTTTTGTGTGTGTGTGTGTATGTGCATTTGTGGTTTCCCCCCCCGCCCCGCTATAAGTAGTTAGAACTTGTGTTTATTTTCTAAAGTACAGTTTTGAAAATAAACTTTAGATCTTTTGGGAAGAAAGGAGGTATTTAAAATTATTCTTTGGTGGTTGGAGTAAAGGAAAGCTGGAAGATACTGTGTGGGAGGGACTAGATAGTGTGCAGGCACTGAACGGTATAGCAGATGGAGGGGTTGTTTTTCAGACTGAACTTCAGATCAGTTACGTGGAGGAAGAATTCATTCATTTGGTAACTTCATTCTTGCCTCATTTCTCTACCAGGTGGCAAAGCGTGCTGCAGCCAGTCAGCCAGACTCTATTGATGCACTGGAGAGAGCTGAAAAGTTCCGACAGAAATACTGGAATAAGCTCCAGACACTCAGGCAGCAGCCTTTGTAAGTATCTTTATTTTCCCTTTTTCATCACTTGCTGCTTCTGTTGAGCAGAGCAAATTAAAAGCTAGCTAAAAACTAACTAAAAGCTAACTAGGTTATGAAGCAGAGCAAACTGAAAGCTAAGTAGGCTGAAGGCTATAGCAAGTTGATGTGCCGAACATCAGATCCTTTACACAGAACTTTTGGATCTCGTATATTGGAATTTAACGGAAAAATTACGTCTCGGCAGAAAATTTATTATTAAAAATTGTTACATGGTTATTAAAAATGGTAGCATTCAAGTATTTAGCTTTGCTCTGAACATTTTCCCTCTCTGTATTTAAATAAACTATAGTAGATTTACCACTTGGAGACAGTGTTCAGTACATGTGGCACGTAAAGACTTTTAACTTAATTGCTTGTGTGACGTGCTATGACTTACGGAGGAAACAGAGGAGAAAATACCTTTTTTCTGTTTGAAGTAGTTGACCTCTTTTGGTTTTTGTGTCTTTTTTTTTCTTTCTTTCTTTCTTTTTTTTCCCCCCTTTTCCCTTTTTAAAGTGCATATGGTACCTTAACAGTTAGAAGTCTTTTGGATACAAGGGAACACTGTTTAAACGAGTTCAATTTTCCGGATCCCTATTCAAAGGTAAGTTATTCTTGCTTTACAGGGTGGACAACATGTAAGTTCAACACACTTTTTCCATACTCTGAAACTTTGTATAAGTAATGGCTTATAGGGGAGAGGTTAGTAACTGGCTGCCTTGCTGCAGTTTTAACCAGTTGGTGGTTGTCACTGTGGCGAAACAGCAGTGGTTAATGGGATATAAAACCTTTGACCTCTAACATGCTCATGGTGAGGATAATGCTAACAAAAAATACTACCAGCTTCAGTTGTCTGATACTTCTGGGAAGCGAAGTGATGGTGTCAGTCATCAGATACTGTTGTGACTTGCTCCTTCCGTGAGAGGATGTTTCCCTCAGTTTAGAGCTGAGGAAGCCGCATGGAGAAGCCTGCACTCCTGATTATGGAGTACCTCACAAGTGACCTGAGAATTTCAGTTTTCAGGACAGTCAGTTTATTTCTCTTTATACTGAGGCTACTACTGCAGTCTGGCAGACTTCAGGAATTATTCTTTTTTCCTCCTCCTTCTTATAATTCTTTTCGTGGGGTGGAAACCATTTTGAAATTTAAAGCTATCTGTAGCTGTGTAAGTACTTTCCAATAAATACGTAAGTTGCAGACAGTTGTAAAAGACACTTGGCATTGTTACCTTATAGAGCAGTTAATCTCAACAGCTCTGTGCAAAAATAGCCAATGCTATGAACTCGCATTTCTGTGTTCCTTTATCTACCGTCATGTGTCTTGTCTTTTCTTCCCACTCTCAAAGAAAGAAAAGGAAAAGAGAGAGCGTGTTCATAAACAAATAGACATCCTCCCCCACCTCATCATGTCCAAAAAAGGCCTGAAAAAACCCAAACCTTCACACATTCCCTTACTTACTGAGACAGTCTGTCCTTAAACCAAACCTTGTTACTTTCCTACATATTGTCTCTGGATTAATTTACTGCTATGCTGTAAAAGGATTCTTGATTATTTTTGTAATTTTTGAGATACTCAACAGAGTTGGGTTGGAGTGTATACACATGCATAACCTCTAGCTCTTAACAATATTTGTTGCGTGTTGCCATTGTGCAGCTGTTTGCATTTTACTCTGTTGCATAATATGACTGAGGGAAAGGACATGTGAAGTCAGTATTTCTCAAAAATAACTTTCTGTACCTCTGCTCCTCACCACTTGTCTGTGTGGACATATAAATAATAACAGTGCCAGTGTCTGGTTACAGACTTTTTTCTGACTGTTGATATATTTCTACACAATACATAGCAGGTTCTCCCTACCTGTATTGTCAGATGTTACATTCACTCTAAGAAAGAGGTAAAAAATATGTGAGGTGGCTTTCACTTATGTTTACTTTTTGGTAATTCAGCAAGGTATTGCTAAGAAAAGATCTTGATTTAAAGATGGTACCCAGTATTACTTAAATTTTTTGAGATAACTAGCTACATAACACTGATCTCCCTGGAGATCGAAGGAGAGAAAAAAATTCAAGAGCTTCTAAGCATCTGAGCTGATGAAACTCTTGATGCAAAAATAAAAAAAAATCTTCTCCAGTTTCTGTAAAACTACTAGTTGTAAGCTTTCTCATGGTAATTACCTGGGTTTGATGGATCGTATTACTACTAAAAGTTCTTTTGTGTCCACTCTCCCACTCCCCAATCTGCTCAAGATCTGTTGCACCTCTGGCTTATTAAGAAAAGTAATTCTTGGGCTACAAGTCATATCCTAGCACTAATGAAGCTTTTTATTAGAATCCCAGGAAACTTTTCTTGTTGATACTAAGCATGCTGATAACAGTAACTTGTTGGTCCATTAGAGGCCATGAACGTAGAGGAGAATGCTTGAACGTGGTCTTGGGACTGAGACAACCAATGATGGGTAAGAAATTTTTGTCTATAAATCCAATGTTTCATGTCTTTCTTACAGGTAAAGCAGAAAGAAAATGGCATAGCCTTAAAATGTTTTCAAAGCGTAATCGAATCTTTGGATTCATTAGGCTGGGAGGAGAGGCAGTTTGCTCTGGTGAAAGGACTTCTTGCGGGGAATGTCTTTGACTGGGGAGCAAAAGCAGTCTCAGAGTAGGTGTTAAATATTTTAAAAGCACCCTTTTAAGATACAGAATATCCGATTGTTCTTCTTTTTTTTTTTTTTAAAAAAAAAGAGTGCACCAATCTAACTTTGAATTGTAGTTTGTATTTCACCTTAATCGTATGTTGGTTGTTTAATTACAAGCATTATTGTGGTGTGGGAAAGTTTACATTTCCACCCTTTAAATCTGGCAGACATGTCACTGTAAATGTTTGAATAAAGGGATAGAGCATTTCGTATTCCAGCCTGGCTGCTTTGCTTATAGCATTGTTATTAGCACTGCTTTTGGGTATGTGTTGTACTATGTTCCTAGAATAGAAAGTAATGCTATTTCTCTGCAACCTCCAGTTGTCTTGATATCACCGTAGACATTCAGCGGGCTGTAAGTTAGGTTGGGTAGTCTCCTTTGATGACTAAATACTAATTATTTTTGATCAACATACATTCCTATTACCATTTGGAGAGTTTTTTCCCTCGTATCCTATCAGCAACCATGAATTCATTTAAGGATATTAATGCCAACAGTCTTGAAGTATTTTTGATTTTTCAATTCTAGAACTTTCTTTTTTGTGGGACTGATAATACAGATCCAAGAGCATGGGAGAGGGATACTGTTTTACAGCTGACATTCAGCACTTCCTTTCCCTTTCTGCGTCTTTGAGGAGTTTTCCCTCTGATTAAATCAGGAAAAGTCCATTAAAACCAAGGTGATTCAAGGCTACGTGGGCATTCTTAGTCTTGCGTTACTTCTGATGTTGCCCACAGCCAGCAGCTTGAACAGACACCAGTTAGAGCAGTGAGTCTCCTTGCCACTCGTGTTAGCGTAGCTCTCATTCTCTTGAAGGAGGGAACTGACCGAGTTAAATGTCACTTAGTGCTAGATTTAAGGAACCTGAGGAGACTTCAGTGGCAAGCATTGCCCACGTGATGTAATATTTTAACTGACAGCTTATAATCTAGCCATCTCATTATGTAAATCCTCATCACTACCTACATGTTTGAGGCTACTTCACTATACACATAGCCAATAGCAGTAACTTTTAAAACGTGTGTCTGGTTATTTTAATTCTGTTTCTTCTCACACGGGTGCAACTTTAAAAAACTTTTGTAGCCCAATCTTCAAATTAATCTTTATAAAACACTGGTTGACCATGCAGATAGTTTAGATGATGACTACATTTTATTGTGGTCTGCAGACCAAAAGATGTCTTTTTTGCCTGTAGTCTAGTGCCTGCAAACATTTGTATATTGCTGAAGCTTTTTTCTTTTAGCATAAGAACTCCAATTTAATGCATATCTGAGCCTTTTGTTTTTAACGTAAGCCCAAAGTATCTGTTTCTCAGTTATGAGACCTATCCACACTCCCCGTTATAACCAATGCAGTGAAATTGCTGACCACCTGCTAAAGAAATGTTTGGATTGTATTTATGTGAGATGAAGTTGCCTAACTGTGTACCCTTTATTTCTCTTCTGATGCAGTGTTCTGGAATCTGAGCCACAGTTTGGATTTGAAGAAGCCAAGTCAAAACTACAAGGTATAGGGAGATCTGTGGTGGTGGTGGTTGGAACTGGATATCATGTTAATATGAGAACAGAGGAGAGTGTGAACGTGTTTATTGTGGCAGTTCTGCTGCCCAGATGACAAGAAATCATTAGTATTTGCTAGTGGTGTCTGAAATACAGGCTACAGAGTTTCAGTGGAATCTTCCTGTTTGTGTCCCGAAGGAGCTGGAATCCGAAAAACCTCTCTCCTTGAACAGAAGTCTTAGCCGCACAGATTCTCGGAATATCTTGCCCGTGCAATTTTTTTGTAACTGTTCTAACCCAGTCACAAGGAGATAGCGCCCTAGGAGGTACAACACCATCCATCCCAGGAGGAGTTGTTATGATAGCCAACTTGCATGACTTCATTGCTTTATTATGAAAATTCTATTTCAAGAGTGCTGTGATTGAGCTAATCCCATAATTAAGAGCTCAGGAACTCTTTGAATCTATACGTTTAACATTCAAAACCTGAGCTCAAATTCTTTAATGCTTAAGCATCTGTAAAGACACACCTCCTGCTTTTTGTAATGTACAGAGTTACTGTTTGCCTAAAAGAAATGCTAACCTGGTTTTGTCTGTGACACAGAACGTCCCTGGTTAGAAGACTCCTACAGTCAGTGGCTAGAGCGACTGAAGGTACAACTCCTGATTGTTACTAACCATTGAGTCATTAAATACACTAATTGTAAAACCACCTTATTAATCTTGGGGTTTTTAACAGATTTAAGAGAACTCTGTTCAGACAACTCAGAATAAATTCTGGTAACACAGTACCAGTAATTCAGCAGCCTTACCATAAAGAAAGGAATAAAAGGAATTAGTCTGACACTTCATTACTTACCAAGCTTCTTAGCTGAATTCCTTCAGAAACTGCACCATTTGCAACCCAGCTGCTTCCAGAGCTGTTCCAAAGTAACCATGTCGTGTCCCTTCTTTATAAGGGCACTTATTTCTATACAAACAGACCCATAATTTTGAAGACTTGGGTCCAAATGTAATGTTTAGCTTGTTCCTCCATCTGAGTAGCCAGCCTATAAATGACATCAGTTTAGGAGCTCGCTGAATGTAATTAACTTATCAATTAGCAAAGCTTTTTTGCCCTGTGTGGTCTCTATTACTGTTTCATTAAGGTTAATTGAAAAACTGTGGTTTCTTTGTGTAAACCTCTATGTTGGAAATGATAGCCAAAAGGTTTGGTATGAGTAGACTATTGCAAGTCATTATGTATTACGTCTGAAAACAAAATTATCAACTAATCTTGTGTAACAGTGATAATTAAGGAACTTCAAGCACTGTCCTGACAGTTTTTGTTAGGAATTAGGCATTGTTCACTATAAAAATTCTTCTGCTGGTATGAACCAGAGTGAACTAAGTTTCATGACATCAGTTTTAGAACAAATTAAAATGTTAATGGAGAATAGGAAATATCTTTTCTTTTAGGATGTCACTGCCCCCAGCAGTCCATCCTGCCCTTTCCTGGCAGAAGGGAATCCTGTTCACCCTACCACATGTTAGGTTAAAACAGCCACAAAGGTAGGTTTACCCTGATGGTAACCAGCGCAGTCACATAGGCAGCTGCCTGTTCTGCTGCTTCTCTTCCAGAGAATGGCATTCTCCAGCTGCTTGGCATAACAAAAAGCTGGCCATAACCTAGGCTCCAGACAGCAGGATTCGAGGCCTAACTACGCACTGTTCCACTGGTCAGGAGCCGCTGAAGTCCGTTCCTGTTCAGAGCTGCTGGAGTTAGGCATGCCCTTGGTTGGCAGATGTAGGTTTTATTAATGGAGTTTGAAAGACCACTCTCAAAACAAAGGGGAGTCATTAAAGGCTGTTTTAAATAACCGTGCAAAAAACAATATGAGGGAAAACAATTTCTCCTAAGCTTGAGGGTAGGTGATGTTCTGACAAGTTATGCTGCTACTAGATAACCAAAATGCCCGATCATTTAAGGGTATAAAATGTGGGGTCTTAAAGTCAGCAGTTCTAAATAACACAAACTGTTCACTGAAACGAATTGTGAACTGAATCCTGAATACACTGATTTTCTCTTACAGGAGGGTCCCCCTCATAAATGTGCCTTAATTTTCGCAGATAACAGTGGAATAGACATAATTTTAGGAGTCTTTCCTTTTGTCAGAGAGCTCCTTTCTAGAGGGACAGAGGTAAGTGGTTTTCATTGTGCATGCACTGTGTACTGGAGCTTTGGTAACTGGTGAAAGATTTGGTAACTCCCTACCAGCAGTACTCAACCAAACTGGATCCTAACATCTACATTGGGAATAATCCAAATCCCTGGAACTCCAAAGTCTAACTTTAAGTAGACGGTGAAAGGTAGCAAAGCAAAGCGAGCCTCTGTCAGAGCCAAGTCTGGTGACCAAGAGTGTAGTGTCAAAAGACGTGAACTAGGTGGTTAACTGAGGGAGAACGAGGACTGGGCCTCCGGCCTTTCTCTTCACATTTCCTCTTTTGTAAAATAAGTCAGGCAAGGATGATTTTAAATAAACGAGCAGCTCTTAACACCGTATGGGGACTGCATTAATCGGTGAACTCTTCTGACATCTTTACCTCAGGTTATATTGGCTTGTAACTCTGGCCCTGCCCTAAATGACGTCACCTACAGTGAATCCCTGATTGTCACTGAACGGATAGCAGCAATGGATCCAGTAATTCAGTAAGCACCTACCCAGTCTTCATCACGTACCATACAATGCTTAAAAGGAAAAAACAAGTTCCTTGTTACATACTTAGTTCATATTTAACTGTGTTTATTAGTGTCTGAAATCTGCAACCTGGAAGTAAGCTAAGGCAGATCATTTACTTTGCTTAAGGTGAAAAATTTAGAAATCAGCTTTCTTGAAAAATCTGTTATTATATTTTTTTTTTGTCTGTGTCTTGCCTGATACCCACTCAAGCTACTAAAACATAAATGTCAAAAGAATAGAGGAAAAGACTTGTGTTTCACATACAGAGTATCCCCAGCTGACTAAATAATCCTTTTGCTCCAGGAAACATTATGTTTCTTGGTGAAGTCCTAGCAGGAGAAGAAGCCTTTGCAAAGACAACTTAAATATTCATTGTCTGGATTTTTTTCAGGAGGTAGCTGTTTAACGTTCTTGTCTTTTTTTTTTTTTACAATGAAGATCTGCACTGAGGGAAGAGAAGCTGCTGTTGGTTCAGACAGGTTCGAGTTCTCCATGTCTAGATCTAAGGTATATTGGCAAAGTACCAGTTTGTTATTTGTCTCCGTCAGCTGCAGGATGTTCAGAGGCTTAGCGCTGGAGTGGCAATATCTCAGCCACCTTTCCTGATCTGAACCACTGTTGCACAACCATTAAGAGTTGCTGAGTCTGGACTTGCAGACTTGTAATATTGATCCAGCCTTGCTAGTTGTTGGATGTCTTATTTATCATGTTTGTGTTTAGCAATGACACATTATCAGTTTTGCGAGCAGCTTAGTTATCGATGATGTAAAATCCCACATGAGACCAAGAAATCCACTTGACTATAAGAAGCATTTCATGTTGTTAACCTATTTATTTTTAATTAGCTTCTCTATTGTAGACAGAACTTACCTGTGTTTTCTGGGAAATCCCAATTCTGCCTGCATTTAATGAAGCTTTTAAAGCTACATTTCAATCTCATTTCCTTTGATTTAAAGTGTTCCTGTTTATTGGCATCAGTAATTCCATATCCTATCACGTTTTATGTAGACGATAAAGCCCTTAGAACAGCCTGCCTTTCCTTTGTAGGACGTATAAGGATGACTGTGTCTAACCCAGACCTCTCATTTCAGCCGCCTGGATAAAGGTTTGGCTGTGCTGGTCAGAGAACGGAAGACGGACTTGGTGATCATTGAAGGCATGGGTCGTGCCATCCACACAAATTACTACGCGGCTTTGAAGTGCGAGAGCCTCAAGCTTGCTGTTATCAAAAACTCCTGGCTTGCTGATCGTCTTGGAGGGAAAATTTTCAGTGTCATTTTTAAGTATGAAGTGCCGTGTAAATGATATGGATTTGGTCAGCTGGGTGAACAGGAGCAGCAGAATGGACTTGCACTAGTTTTACTTTAACTGTAAAGAATGTATTTTTATTACAACAGGGAAAAGAGTTCACAGGAAATTCCGTATTTATATTGTGCTTTTGTGACTTAAAAAGCAACAATATGATTCACTCTATAGTATACACTCTCAAATATATATATATGTATATCACTCATTGTTTATTTTGGTAAGTGTTTATTTTAATGCTGCAGTATTTGTGATGAAAAGACTTTATTTTTTTGTTCTGTGAGACATTCATATAGAAATATATTTAAATGTCAATGAAACCTTTTTTTATACATCTCTGCCTACTCTGCCAGCAATGACATGGCACATACCAAATAGTTTTTAAAGTGCTAAGTGAATCTGACATTGCGTTTTCCATGTCAGCTTTTAAACTTACCTAAAATGTTTCATGCTCTTTGCAGTTAATTTGTTTGAAGGACCGATCCACCTTCTAACCTAACAAACATCACTTAAGCTGTATTTAAAATAGAACTGAAGTTGAGTCTCGCTAAGTTACCCTCAAAGTGGATGTGTAGGGCTTTATTCAGGAGTACCCAGCTATTTTCCTGTCGCAGGTATGTTAGTTTTTGTTGCCTTCAGTTATTTAATGCTGGGACTGAGCACAATTAATCTCTTTGTTCATGCAGTGCAGTTAAAGCCATTTCCAAATAACTGAATTAACTCCCCCCGCCCCCATCAGATGTGCAGTATGTAAATGGAGTAATTTAATCACTAATATGAAAACCGACATGTGCATGCATCAGTCATTCCAGCTCTGAAATGAAAAACAGCTTAGAGTCGTTATGGTTGGAAGAGACCTCAAAGATCATCAAGTCCAACCAGCTTAATTAGGAAACTATTTAATATGCAGTGGAGAGAACTCTTCCCGATGAATTTCAGAGATTCTAGAGAGAATAAAGCAAAGTACCCATTGCTGCCTCACCCTCGCCTGGTGAACTTGTACTTTGTTTTAATTGACTGATTACCAGACTTCATGCTCTAGTACTGTTGGACATCAACTGTCAATCTTCTTCCTAAATACTCCTTGATCAGCTTAACTAGGCCAAAACATCCTCTGTAGCTAAATGGGGCCACGTATCCTGTGATGGGAAAGTGACAAAGGGCAAGTCTGTGTCTTGCGGTTCTGAATCCAGTCACTCCTTAATTGCGGGTTTTAGGCCACTGCAGGAGAAGTCCTGCACTTTGGGGGTTTATGCAATAGTGCTGTCATTTCTGATTCAGAAATGACCTTCACAGCGACCAGCATCTTCTGCTTAGAAGAGGGGAAGAGCACAGTCTGTTTGTAACAGAAGTGTTTAAGAAGGAGTGGTTCTTGATTAGAACCACTAATGAGATGAGAGCTTTAATGTTTCAAGATTGTACCTCATACTGTAATTAGTAAGCAGAGGCTTCATGTTAACCTACCCCAAGTCACTTGCTCCTGCAGCCGTTCATGTACTTACATAGTAAACGTCTAAACTGTAAGTATGGATCCACCATCTCGGCCATCTCAACTTTATTTTACCAAGTTGTTAACCTCTCTTATTTTTACCAGTTACACTCTATCCCTTCTCAATTTAAATTCTTCCAAGCCACTTAATTTTCTTCTGTATCCAGCTCCACCACCAATCCAGAAGTGCTCTGTGTGTGTTTGTAATTAGAAAACTAACACTCTAGACTTGCAGAAAAACATCTTTCTACATTGATGTAGTTCCTATGAAATATATATGGTATAAACCTAATACATGCCCATTCTTTAAGCAAAAAAATTCTTAAGCATTAGCCCTCCCTGAAGTCTCCTGGCTTTGTCTTGTATTTTCTTTTATACGTAGACGAGTGCACATTTCTTCTGTGAAAACAGAGCAGCAAGATTTCTGAAAAACAAAAGGGGAGGAAATAGAGGGGGTGTGAGTTGTTCTGTGTCATGGAATCCACCTGCGAAGGGTGCACAACCCACCCGTTGGAATGGGTGGAGAACAGGAGCACCGAGGTGCATGTCCGGATACTAGTGCAGTTCCATTTACATGTGTTTTCCTGCTTGTCAAATGACTGAAGAACAGCCATACTTGAGAATAAACTTGTTATTGATGATTTACTGTCCTCTGTACACACTCAGCATATTGGAATGTGCTTTGGCTGCCTAGGACTTACAGTAAATGTTTCTACTTAGTATTTTTGGGGGCATGGGGGATTATTTTATTGTTGTTACCCTATTTGGGCTACAAAAACTATCACACAGCCCAAGCCATGAAAATTTCAGGGCTTTAAAGAGTAAATCCATAGCATGTCTCCCCCCCTCCCCTCACCCTACTTGCATTGCTTTCGTTAGAAAAAGCAAGCTCGGTGTGGCAATCCAGCTTTAAAGAGCAAATCCATAGCATGTCTCCCCCCCCCTCCCCTCACCCTACTTGCATTGCTTTCGTTAGAAAAAGCAAGCTCGGTGTGGCAATCCAGCGCTGTGCCCAGCACTTCTCCCTAAGGAGCAGGGTCACAAGGCAGGAGGACCGGAGGTGACAACCATCACCCACCTTCACGTGCCCAGCAGCATGTCGGCTCTTGTTTGAGAGCTCCACCACAGCGGCGATCACTCCTAAGGCAAGGCCAATGGCGAGAGTAAGAAAGAGCCCACCCAGGGCCTGGGGCTGCAGGGGACTCCATCGGTCTCTGCTTTTGTGAAGGCAGCTGGTCTCCCACCACTTGTTACGCAAGTAGTCGAGGTCGCCCGATTCACGCAGTTTGAGGACAGCAATGGAGAGCTTCTTGGTCCACAGGGATGCTGGCAGCAGTAGAATGACAGAGAGAGAAAAGTATGGGAGAGCTCACAGCCACCAGAACATTGTTAAGCAACCTCTGCTCTACTACCAAGCGGGTTTGCTGGGTGCCGCTTCCCACCTTTTGGATGGTCGTTCTACAACCAGTGCAGCAGACTAAGCCAAGTGCTTCTCTTAGGTTACACCCATTCCTGTCCTAGCCAGAGCGGTACGATAATACTGGCAGAGTAACGACAGAATGAAGGTACTTCGAGAAATACAAGCAGTCACGCTCCACAAGAGAACAAGCTGTCTACCCTGTGCACTGCCCTAGGAGCTCTGCGTTACTGGGACTGAGGTAAAACCAAAAGAACCCCACAGGAACCAATGACACCCCTGAGAGTTGGAATTTTTTGCCTATTGCAGCTCAAAGGAAGAGTCGGTGAGTGCTAGTGATAAGTCATTACAGGATGAACACACTGCACAGCAGGGTTACCGGTTTGTTCATACCGGATCATTAGTGCTCATGGAGTAAACGGATGCAAGTTTCAGGACTCGGCTACGCCAGGGTTTTTTTTTGCTCTGCCAATCTGCTACTTCAGACCCATGACATCCAAGTAGAGAGGTGGGACAGCAGCGGTGCACAGTGACTCACCCTGGGTAGTGGCAATGCCAAATCCTCTGGCTCCGATAACTTCAGGGGCCCTGATCAAATTGCAGTGCCTGGCAGCTGCAAGGTCTTGAGAGATTGATTCACCGATGAAGGCGTAGTTTGATTCCATCACACGTTGAACTGCTTCCTGGTAGGTTTTGACTAAAACGCGGTCTCGTCTCTTGTCCATATATTCATAGATCATCTGATGGATAGGGTTCTTGGAGTTCTGCAGCCCAAAAATCCAAGTGTCAAACTGAAGTGCAAAACAATCATCCGAAAAAAAAAAATCTGCGTATGTGTGCAATGGTTGCAAAACAATTTGGAGAATAAGAGTACTTAAAACATTGCCCTGTGAGCCCTCTGTACTGAAAACGAGCATATAGCTAGCACAGATTTCCTCTCTAATGCCCAGCGTTACAGGGATCTAAGTGTTGCAGATGACACCAAGTTGGGTGGGAGTGTTGATCTGCTGGAGGGTAGGAAGGCTCTGCAGAGGGACCTGGACAGGATGGATCCATGGGCCAAGGCCAAGTGTATGGAATTCAAAAGGCTCAGTGCTGGGTCCTGCACTCCAGTCGCAACAACCCTGTGCAACGCTACAGCCTTGGGGACGAGTGGCTGGAAAACTGCCCGGCAGACAAAGGCCTGGGGGTGTTGGTTGACAACCAGCTGAACATGAGCCGGCAGTGTGCCCAGGTGGCCAAGAAGGCCAACGGCATCCTGGCCTGTATCAGCAATAGTGTGGCCAGCAGGACCAGGGCCGGGATCGTCACCCTGTACTGGGCACTGGTGAGGCCGCACCTCGAGTGCTGTGTCCAGTTCTGGGCCCCTCACCACAAGAAAGCCCTTGAGGGGCTGGAGCGAGTCCAGAGAAGGGCAACGAAGGTGGGGAAGGGTCTGGAGCACAAGTCTGATGGGGAGCGGCTGAGGGAGCTGGGGGGGTTTGGTCTGGAGAAGAGGAGGCTGAGGGGAGACCTGATCGCTCCCTACAACGACCTGAAAGGAGGGGGTAGCCAGGTGGGGGTCGGTCTCTTCTCCCAAGTAACCAGGGATAGGACAGGAGGAAATGGCCTCAAGTTGTGCCAGGGGAGGTTTAGATTGGATATTAGCAAAAAATCATCACCGAGAGGGTTGTCAGGCACTGGCACAGGCTGCCCAGGGAAGTGGTGGAGTC
>NW_009592749.1:28949-38372 GCF_000690535.1 Cariama cristata
GGAAGTGGTGGAGTCACCATCCCTGGAGGCATTTAAAAGACGTGTAGATGTGATCTTAGTGACACAGTTTAGTGGTGGACTTGGCCGTGCTAGGTTAACGTTGGACTCAATGATCTTAAAGGTCTTTTCCAACCTAAATGATTCTATGATTCTATAATTAAATATTTCCCACCCACCCCCCAAACCCAACCTTTGCAGGCATCCAGTTAATGTACCCAGAAATTACCTACGTCTGTCCTTGCGTTCAAGGTACACAACCATAACCCCTGAGGACTAGCACCGCTTTCTTAAAAGAGAATACGCTATAAAAATATAGTCCTCTGCATGCTTTTCTCTCTGAGAAAAGGTGGCAGAGGAGATGAACAAAACAACAGATATCAATCACATTATTTGAAGTATCACAGGAAAACTGATGGAGTCTACAGCAATGAGGACGGTATGAGGACCTATAGGTATGAGCTAGACAACTTGGCCCCAGCTTGGCAGTTTGACAGCACATGTATGTGCGCAATGAGATTCTCTGCACCTTGAAGAAGTAGAAAGTAGAGGAGCCGTCCAGAGTCCCAAACTCAAGCTTTCTTTGCTTCACAAGATCTTCAAAAGTCTGGATTGGGAGCTGCTCGCTGCCAGAGCTCAGCAGAGCAGTGAAGTTGGCGATGTAGGCAGCCAACAAGGCAATGGTGAACAGCCACCAGACAGCAGCGATGACCCGCACAGAGAGCGCTTTGGGCCGAGGGGTGACACCTGCATGACCAGAGGAGCCAATACAACATATGGGAGGTGACACACAGTGAGAGAGAAAGAACTTTAGATTCATGAGCCTGAGTTAAAGACTTAACTTTAAATAAAGGCCAAACTGCAAAACTTGCCCTGCAGCTACTTAATGCATGAGCCTGAAAAGACCTACTATGGCTGATTTGAACTGCATCAATACTGCACGCAATGCAGAATTGAAGCAACGTCAGTGGCCAAAAGCAACAACAAAGAACTCCACTCTACAAAGCACCAGTGCGATAGTTAGGCTTGACGTTCCCTGGAGCAATTGTTACAGCAGCACACGTACACTCCTCAACTGAAGCCAGCCGTCTGTACAATTCCAACAAGTCTGTAATCAAAACTCCCCAAATTGGAAGTTTTACTGCTGCCAAGTGTCCCTACTGGAACATCTTTTCCCCCACCAGGATAGCACACCAGCATTACAGACAGATGACAGCTGGATATAAAATCATCTTAAAAATCATACTGCTCCCAGAGCTTCTTTGTTGCAGTCCTCCCAGCTCACCTTGCAGGGCAAGTGCTCCTGCTCCAAACCAGAGGCTATTTAAGAAGGTGAAGTGGTTCTCTTCGTTCTTTGGCTCATTCCATTCACAGGGGCTCAGTCTGTGGGAAAATGACAGGATAAAACCGGACATTCAGGGGAAAAAAAAAAGAATCCTGCAGTGTGACCGCAGCAGTGCAGATAGCCTGGAAATGCCCCTTCCTTCCCTGGTAGCTCCTCCTTCACCTGAGTTCCAGTTTAACCGGCGCAGAGGAAAGTACTCCTGCTCAATGCCTCAAGTCGTTTGCAATAGCGGTGGCTCAGGGGTCCTGCCACAGGTTTGCCAGACACCTTCTTCCCGCACCGTTGCATAAGCTGGTCTCCCTGGCACACCTGAGCGGCAATATTGGCTCTGTTCTGTAACATCAGACTGAAGGCTGCTCCTTGGAGCAAATCCTTACCTATAAAGATTGTGCATTAAACTAGAAGAGCAGCACTAGAGCTTCTGTTCAAGACCACAGCTGCAGAGAGCATTAGTGCGGCCTAATCAAGGAAGGGGGAGAAAGCTGAATCTCCTGGGAAGGGGGTGGAGAGAGGGCAGAGAGCATCCCTTCCACAAGTCAGTGCAGCATACAGTGCGTAAAAATACACCAGGAGAGAGACCTGCACGTAGGAACATGGTTGTAGTTCAAAACAAACTCTGATGAAAGTGAGAAAGAAGAGCTGACGTACAAACACACCATCCTTTTAGCAACCCTAGGTCAATCACATCAAGAAATACGGTGCTCTTCATGGGCAGATCCTACTCTTAATGCTGTCTTAATCTGACATGACCTAAGCTTCATTAGCCCTGGTTCTGGACCTGTTCAGAAGGTTGCTCAAAGCAAAATGCACCCTGGTACTTTCTTTGAAACTGAGATCTCTTCATAGCTGAGAAAGAGTTGACTTGAACAAAATCTGTGAAACAAATTAATTTATACCTGGCAACAAGAAAGAGGCAGAAGCACGTCAGCACGTAGGCAAATAAAAGGCCAGTCCAGGTCTCCTTACTGAAAGGCGCCAGGAAGTGGAAGAAAGACATCTCCTGAGAGACCGTGTCTTTTCGAAGCAAGATCCCAATCCCAGTCTGCAGGAATGGTGTGGTGAAGGAGACCACCTCTTCCCTTGCTGATGTGACTGTCAGTGGAGCCACTGCAATGTCTGCTTCCTATAAGATGGAGATAAAATTAATCAACCATTCGACCTATCTGAAGATCTCTGTCACTCAAACAGAATGCTTCCCAGGCTGAGCGGGCAGATATCTACACGGCAAATCACTTCTCTGTGCCAAAGACAGCTATCATCACAGCTATCACTTGAGCTCCAAGAAACAGGACAAGTTTTCCCTTCTGCATGGTTCATAGTGGGGTGCTAGTTGGTATCTGGGCCTTCTGGTTTCCTGCTTCAGCATCACACACACAGGCTGAGGCTGTGCACCATGAACCACGTTGGGTTTGTTTACCAAAACCAGAAGGCGTCTTCCTTTCTGTTTCTGGCTGCAGCATCTACGTGACCGACACCTGGACACAGTACTGAGTTCAGAGATGCAAAGAAGGTTTAATTCAAATGTTACCACCAGATGACAGAATGCTAGCCATAGGAAATGGCACATGATGGGGTAAGATGTGCATTCAAGCATCTCCTTGAAGAGTCTAAGGGATTACAAGTCTGAAAGAGACGAGTTTGACCTAGTGGTTAAATTCAAGGTAAATTTTCCTTAAAGCCATCATCTTTGTTTCGCTAGTGAGCTAAGATGTCTGTACAGTCCCTCACACTACAAAGAAACACTTGGTAGCCTCTGAAACAAGAAAAGCACTGCACCAGGAGCGCCGCCTTGTAACAATGATTTCCTGCTATGGCCATTGTCTCCTTGTTCCTTAGTTTCCATATTTGTAGGCCAAAACCCCCTACAAGTCTTGCTATTCGTTAGCTCTACACAACAGGCAGGATGACTCCAAGTTGCTCAGTCCTTGAGCAAATTCTAATGAAATCCAAGAGCTGCTGGCACTGTTCTTTCCTTCTAGAGCTGCAGTTTGTCAAAAATATAAATTGAAATTTACCTGTCTCAAAATTTCACCAATCATCCCTGTCCAGTTCCCATTGGAAGAGACGGCACCATACTGCCCATCGCTCACCACCTTCACCTTGTAGCTGAAGTGAAGCATTGCCGCAAGTGCTTTCAGCAAATCAATGCAGTATCCCTCCAGTTCTGCACTTCTCACCATGACGTAAGGATCTTCCTGCATATTGAGGGAGAAATACACAGTTACGTGCTCCCGCAGTCTGCAGTGCAACCGATTGTGAATTAAACCTTTTTTTGTGGCAAATCCTCCCCAAAGCCCTGTATCCACATTACTGGGGGGACAGCATTTCCAAACTTGAAAGATCTTCACCGGAGCCATCTGCCACCACTACTCATAGACTACACCTCCAGCAGCGCAGCTGCATTCTGCAAGCCACAAGTACCGCAGAAGTAAGTGACAATCTCTTCTCAGTCTAAAAGCCCAAACACATTTCGTTTGGCCCATCAAAGCATCCAATGAGGGTCACATGATGGTGCAGGACCTGACATCAGAATCAGAAAATTTACCGTTGCAGCTTCTTCTGAATAGTCCTGCTTGTCTGGTGCATGTGGTAATGCATTCTCTGTTTTTTTTATATAGCCTGTTTTTAATCCCTGGACCTGTGTGACCTTTACATATTTCCAGTGCCGGACAGAAACAACACAACGGTAACATGACAACCCTTCGATGTGGCTGAACTGAGTGAAAAGGCCTGGCTGTCTTCACAGAGCAGTCATTTCTAGAAATGTATGCCCAGTCCATTTTGGGGGCTGACTTTGATAGCCCTCAAATCCCCTCCCATTGCAAACTAGAGACACCTCACACCTCTGCACCACTGAGCCAGCGCTCCAAAAACACTGTCTGGGATGAACAGGGGTATCAGAGTCAAAGACAGCCCAAAAAACCACCCGCAAATATATGGGTGGTAAAAAAAAGGCAAAGTGTAATTCCAGCTATCTCCCAGCCATGATCAGTGTTATGTCACTGCCTTACCAGGATTGTTGTGACAGTCAAAGTTGGAAGACCCTCTTCTGGTCCCCTTGAGCCAGTGGCCTGCAAATCAAAAAATGAAGAATAAATAATTTGATTTCAAAGTCCCAGACATGGCCCTACTTGACTAGGGCTTGCATTACAACTTGAGTGGGTGTCGAGGTGTGCATGCATGTGTTAAACCGGCTCTAAACCTGCCCCTCTAACCTGCAGCAATCTCACCTCCATTGTTCCCGAACAGTAATTAATAAATCACAAGCATTTCACTTTATTGCATGTTGTCAGCATGCTTTGTCCAAATAAAAATCACTTTAAAGTTGTCACAATTCTTCGGATACACAGTGCAAACAGTCTTCCAAAGAGATCCGTTTGTGCTGCAGACAAAACAGTTAGCAGCCAATTAAGCTCTCATTAGAGAGCAGTTCCAGGAGAGGCAGAACAGTAGGAAACCTGAGAGGAGGAGGAGAGGAAACATGGATTCAGTTCTGCACAGAACGCTGAATTCAAGAGTACAACTCCCAACCTCACAGAGTCACACAACTCGAGATGATTTCTGATGAGTACTGCTTCAGAACAACGCAGGCTTTTGCCAATAAAGCAGTCTAATTCTGTAAGATTTGTTGGTCTTAAATGTACCCCTTTATTTTAAAATTACACAGTGATGTTTCTAGCCAGAGTGAGAGAGCAGAGAGATATAGATATACAGATATATATATAGAGAGAGAGATATATATGCTGTACAAGATCTGCAAAAGAAGCTCCAGTTCTTCCAGGAGCCGAATGATCTTGTTTCAATTCTCTCTTTGCAATGGAAGGATTTGAGGGATGAGCTTTGTCTTTGAAGCTGTGATCAGAAGTCACTCGATGCAGACCATTCTGGAAGCAATGTTGTTATTGCCAGATAAGCTACAATTTGCTCTTAGACAAAAGCAAAAAAGTCACATTTCTTTTCAGGTCTCTTTAAACTACTGATGCCTACTGAACAAGCGGGTGAATAAAACAAAAGAAAAAAAAACACCTGGTCTATCCCTCTCACTTGGCTTCACCCATTAGTTATTGAAGGTTTCAAAGTGATTCTTAAAAAAAATCCCAACACCATACTCCAACTCTTGTAAATACACCAGAAGAGTATTTTATTTGGCAAAAGTTGCAGGGTTTCGCTAGCAGGTGGGTGGGTAGGGGTGGCACAGGGGTCACCTGCACAGGAGATCACAAACTGCCCAGTGCCAGACACAGCCATTTCAAGCTGTCTTAGAAATGAACAAAACAGACCCACAGTGCACCAAAACGGAATGAATTGGAGAAGTTTATGGTGCCTATGCAAAAACATCTTTTAAAAAGTGTGGTAACTGCTGGGTGAGGGACAATGCTAGAGCCGGCGGAGACACTAAAGACAATGTCAGGTCAGGAGAGTTGCCCAAGCAGGGGCAAAGGAGAAAGAACCAAGCTACCAGAGCAGGAGGGACAGCAGAGTGGGAGGAAGGCCAAAGAAGAAGAGCTGCCCCAAGCAAAAGCAGAAGCCCAAGAGTTGCCCCAAGGAGGGACAGAGAGGAGATGCAGGAGGAGGTGCAACGGTAACGGGGCTGCAGTCAGTGGAGGAACCTGCACAGGAGCAAGTGAGTAGGAACCACAAAACGCTGACCCCAGTCTCCTGTGCTGCCTTGTTGCCTCACCAAAGGGACAGGGTATAACGTGTGTGCTGTGAGGGGACTGAAGACCAGGAAGAGGGGAGGACAAGAGAGGAGTTGAGATGTGTTTCTCTGGGGTTTTTTGTTTGCTTGTGTTTATTTCTTAATACGGGCATCAGCAATGGAGGTTTATGCTAATTAAACCTGATTGAAGTTCCGTGACTTTCCCCTAAACTCTCTTTTTGACAGGCATCCAGCACGCTTTGAGATTGAGAAATGAGCTGAGATTCAGGTGACGCAAGTTCTGTCTCTACCTATGACATTGGACAATTAATTTCATTTCCTAATGCTATCATAACCAATTTGATTGGAAAGTCTTTAGGACAAGTACTGTCCTGCATTATGTGAATATATACATGTTCTAGCAGGTTAAATTTTAAGTGGCATTTGCCATCTCTCTTCTGAAGTCTGAGGAATTACGTCCCACACAGACCCTTTTTATGTTAAGTGCAAACTTTTGGAAATAAAACACACATCTTAAGAACTAATAAAGGTATCTCTGCATGTTCATATGTGTCTGAATTTCTTCAATGTTAAAAAGTTTATCCAGATCATAAATGATGCAATAATTCTGAGGTTTAAATTCTGTAAGCCATGAAGACAGGGCTATAGGCAGATTCTTCCCTGAGGCATGACTGAATTTTGAATTCCAGACAAAAGACAGAGTAAAAAAAAAGCATAGACACGCAGACAGACTTAGATATGGCCATCATTAGCCATGAAAAGTGTATTTAAAGTAACAACTCTTCACAGATTAAAAGCATTGGACACTATGACCAAATCTATTTCTGCATTTAAAATGTAAGACCTTTTGCACATATGCCTTCACTGGTAGCTCTTCACCAATGAACTTAAACATACCTTACTCATGGCATCATCATTCCTTGCAGTTCCTGAAAAAATACAACAATAAACAAAATCATCTTCTTGCAGGGCTTATATTTACAGCTCCTTAAAAGTAAAGTTTCATGCCCTCGTTTCATATTGCACTTAAATAAAGAGAATGATTACCCTTGACTCACAAGCTGATAGTGCAGCTGACTTGCAGCTGTTTCGTCAAGTTTGCTCCCTCGTTCACAGCCCAGTACTAGTGTGAAACAACCAGAAGCAGAAATAGACACAGCCAGATTGAGGCTGCAGAAGGTCCTAATTGTAACGTAATGATTACGGCTGTCACTCACACATCGAGGACTGGATTCTGCAGAATCAATTGACTTATTTCCTTATTGCCCTCCCTGACAAGGTGAAAAGCTAGCTCTCCTGCTACTTCACACAACTAAGATTTCCCTCTAACTCCTGCAAAACCTTGTCCATACCCCTAAGGAAAAGCCCTGTAATCAACCAAAAGTTCCTCACCGTGAAGTTCCAAGACACTAGGTTTACTTATAGAATCATAGAATCGTTATGGTTGGACGAGACCTCAAAGATCATCAAGTCCAACCATCTACCCAACGCCACCATGCCCACTAAACACACTAAACCATGTCTCGAAGCAGCACATCTAAACGTTTTTTGAACACCTCCAGGGATGACGAGTCCACCACCTCCCTGGGGAGCCTGTTCCGATGCTTAAAAAACTTCTTCCCTTCTTCCCCTGCTAATGATAGGTTCCTACTGTCACAGCAGCCAAAGGGTTTGCAACCTTTCTTCACGACGTCCTACTCTGTTCCCCCCCCTCCCCCCCCCGACTTTTCATTCCTGCAAAAATTAAAACCTCCAAAGGGGTCATGACCAAAACGAGGAACCAACAGTGGCAGCGCCAAAGAAAAAGGGACCAGGAAGCCTGTCTCTTGTTGCCTTTTCTCTGTATCCCATCAGGGAACAGAGAGTAAGGGAAATACATAAAATCGACAGAGTTTAAGTGTGACGAGAGCCAGTGCAACCCTGTAAACGGCACTGGAGTGAACCCCAAATGTCAAATTGTCAAATCCGCTATTGACCTTTGCTGTCTTACTTCTTCCTATGCCTCGGTTTCCCATTTGTAAAACCAAGGTAATGATACTCCCCTCTTTGGTAAAAATACCAAGATCCGCTTGTAAAAGTACTATTATTGAGGTTAATCATGCTTCTGGGTTCTACTCTCTGCTCCGCGACTTTTAACAAATCCTATTAAATTATGTGATCCACAGCTTCCCTTTTCATAATACTCAGGAGAATACCTCAATCCCAGCCCAGCTGCGAGAGAGCTAAACAACGATTGAGATGCAGAATTAAAACCACAGTTGTGTCAATATATGACTCATTAATTGCCCAGGATGTTTTTTCTAGAATATGCACAGCATTGCTCCTTGGAATCAAAGAATTCACAGTGCAAAAGCCAAAAATCCCTCAAGATAAAACAAAAAATGTAGGGTGTTTTCACTTTTTCAAGCAAAAGCTGTGAATTTTTCATTAAATATAACAACATATTCATTCATTATGTATTATTCATTCTTTGGTTTTGCATTTTCTGGCATTATGCTGAACTCTACATTATTGTAAAACAAAACCTGTTTTTTCCCTCTCCACTACAGTTCTCCATGGGAGCTGGAAATCTTCACAAAGAAGTTCTCTTGTCTCCCTTTAGGAACTCATTAAAGCCAGTAAAAGCTTTTTTGAGGCTCCTTTTGAAGACTTGCTAGGGTTTCTTGGAAGAAAACAGTCTGTACTGAGGGCTTCAGCTCCCCCAGAGTGCCACTGGATGCAGCTGTTCAAAGCCCCATTGTAAGAACTCCTGAAAGGACCGCAAGTAATCAAGTTGCAGCACTAACTCAAAGTTCATTGCCGTGACACTTCTCAGAAGCCAAGTCCTCATTGTGAGAATCCTTTGTGAGAGTCTACAAAAACATAAGACAAAGAAAAGAGGCTCATCCCTCCACTCCTGGTCCCCACAGGCCGGTGGCTGCTGGAAATAACTGTGGTTGCAAAAATCAGCCTTGTCCTTACCCCTTCTACTCTAAGCATGCCCAGCCTTCTAATGGGAGATGGCTCCCTGCTAACTTCTTGTGGAAAAGCTTGTAGCACTGTTAAGAACTGGTCACCTCACTCCAATTTTCTACCCCATCTTCCCCGCTCTAGGCTAGTACCCTTGCCTTTGCATCCTCTGCCAGCATTTCCCCTTCTGCAGCTTGTGACCAGGAAAGACAGCAGAACTAAAAGAAGTGGCGATGGGTCAGGTGGATCACTGTTTTGGATTACACTGGGACATTCAGGAGGAGAGAATTCTCAGTATGAGAGAATTTGACCATTGTTACAGAAGCAAATGGCTGAGGTATCTGTAACCTGAGGTGAACTGCTGCTACCGTAGCTATGCAATTACCAGCTCTGGGTAGACAGGAGATGGGTGTCTGAGATCACAGAATCACAGGATTGATTTGGTGGGATCATCGAGTCCAACCTTTGCCCC
>NW_009592750.1:0-6601 GCF_000690535.1 Cariama cristata
CCTGATGGTGCCACTTCTCTCGGAAAACAGCTGGTCCTGGCCCATGCTTGTGAAAAAAGCCTTTGCGAAACACTGAGGTTTTAAGAGGTGCAGAGGATGATGGTTCTCTGATGTGAGGTGCTTTGGCTATGTCTGTCTGTGTCCTCTGTTCTTGCGTCTTCGTGTGTTTTCAAAATCATCTTAGTTTGGAACAAACACAGGTTTTTTTGTGGAGTAGGTTACTCTGTTAAAGAGGTTGGTTGCAGAATAGACTCCAGTCAGGGAAAGCTTCTCTTCTGCTTACTAAATTCTTCTGCCCTTTTGCTATTAGATCCCAACCCCTCTTTCCTACCTGCCAGGAATATTTACGCCATGTCCAACCTCTTAATACACCTGTAGTTTAAAAAATGCCTGCTGCAGGCCTCCTGTCTTAGGGAACTGCTGTCGGCACAAGTGCTTGAGGAATAACGCGTCTGCATTTCTGCTCTGGGTAGAAAAAATAGCACTATTTTTGTTTCATGTTAACAAACACATCCTTGGATTGTAGAAAATACGGAAGCTTCAGTATAGTTATGAAATAAATTACTTAGCTCGGCTGGAAGACTTTAAACCACTGGAGAACGTGTAGGTATTTTTGGAGCATTCTGCAGTAAGGCAGTAATTGTAGCTCACAATTTTATATGTAACTTATGAAAGGCAAATTTCAGCTCTTTCAAAATGCTTATTTTCATGAAGTGTTAAGCAGTACTTGAATGAAGTCTTCACTTCCTATGGTGTATTAGTTGGTTTTGTGGCATTGCACTCCGTCTGGAACTGAGCTTTTACTTAAACAGGTTCGTCTGTTGTATGCTTTTTTTTTTAGAAGTTAAAATTAGGTGAAATTAAGCCTTAATACTTAAAAGTATGAGTAGTCACGGCGTAGCATTATACAGAGATCCCTGCGTTCACTACCTCCCTGGGAAGCTGCAAGGCTGTGGAGTGGTAAGGAAGAAGCACTGTGTTGTTTCCAGAGCTTTTTGTGAGCGTCACTTCGTCACCCGGCGTGTGTGCAGCATCAGAGTGTTCACGTGGACTCAGGAAACATGATGGGTAATCCTCAACTTTCTGAGAACTTGACATACTGAAATCTAGAGAAGGATGTGTATTAATTTATACAATGCTATTAACTTCTTTGATCCTAGCTTGTGAAATCAGTCAGACACCTTGGGTTTCTCTTAGAGGGGGACGATTTGAAGAAATGGTAACTGGTCTGCATTGTTCTGCAAGTTGATTATACCTCCTGACCCTCCTTAGTGCAGTGAAGTGGTGGTGGAGTGAGAGGATAAACTCTTTAATTAAAGAGTTCTTAGGAAGCAAGTTAATTCTTTCTGCTCTTTCTTATGAAATCTTCTATCGTCATACAGTAACTTGAACATAAACATTTGAAAGACTTCATCTAGTAGCGTTGCCTTGAGGTCACTACATATATGCTACGCTATTGCTGGCAAAACTGGGGCCACAGTCCAGGGTAATGCCTTACTCACGTGCCTTATTTGCTCTTGGTTTACTGCCCTCCTGGGCCTACACAGCACTACTTCGGTAGTGTTGTAGCGAGGTGAGTGATAACATAAAGTAGATAGAAAGGAGACTGTTCTCGGCTGGTGTGAGTCTCAGCGTTTTGTTGATCGTGCTTTAATGTGTTTTAGTGACAAATTAGAGTGCTCAAGTGGTTGTGATGCTCCAAGGAGGAAAATAAGATACAAGTGGTATAAAAGTAAATGTAATCTAATTTAGGAATGCAAATGCCAAAAAATGTATGGAGTATAAATTGGATAGGAATGGGACTAAAAAGCAAAATAGAGTTTTCTTATGTAACTTAACTGTATATTTTGTAGTGTAAAGTATTAAACTGGAAAGAAACTTTGAGTTTCCTCTTTTTAAATTTTTTAAAAAGAGAAATAACAATATCTGCTAATGTTCCTTATCCTTTTGTTGATGCCTAAATCTAATTTCATTCCATTTTAGTGTACGCTTATTTTATGGAAATACGTGTCAGTCTTCAGAAGACAATAGATATACTTGATGCAAAGCTCCCAAGTTCTTACAGCCTCTGTCCCAGTGCCTCCCGATGAATTGTAGTAGCAGTAGACAAGGAAGTATCTTTTAAAAAAACTGTTCTGCAATTTTTCCTTGACAATTTCAGATGGCAAGTTACATACAGCAGTGTGTTTTTCTAACAAAACAAGAAGATTGTGCTTGTAATGGAATATGTATTGTCTATGTTTAAAAAGCAGCTTCATACCACTCAAATATGCTTCTGATACAGTGGAGGATAAAGATTCATGACACACAGTAGATTCCTTCTTTTATGGTTGTTTTTGCTTTTTCCTCTAGAAATAATTGATTTCTGAATTAAGACTGTACTGTGTAAGTTGGATAAATTTCTGTGTTAAAAATAGTTACAATAGTTTTGAAAGAAACATTTAAAACCTCATAGCTCTGGGGGTTTTGTTGCAGTAGGTTTTTTTCCCCACTGTAGCTGAATGATCTTAAACTATTGAAACAAAAATGTGTCACCTACTTCAGTCCCTCCTGGTGGCTAAAACCAAAGCAAGCTGGTTTTGAATTGTTGCCCTGGAAAATGGAAAGCTAACTGTATATAAAGTGTTGTCTCATGCATCAAATATATAAAGAAGGTGACACAAACTTTGCTAGAGTCTACACAGATTGAATTGGAAAAGACAACATGATGCAAAACCTGACTTAGTCTACTTATTGTGAGAGTTGAAACTTTTGGATCAAAGTATTAGAAATTTAGCTCTCTGATTGCTTAAGCTCACTTAAATAAAAGTTGCTCCAAATTTTTTCTTCTACTAGTTTTCATGGTCTTCTGACTCCTGCTTTTGTCGTGTACAGGCATGCAAACAATAAGCATCTGCAACTCTGGATAATTTCAGCAAGTTTTGAGGTATATGGCTTGCAAATCTGACTGCTGTTCGTTAGTCTGTAATGTGGATTTAAGGACCTATCTTTAGATATATTTATTTAAAAAAAAATTAAACGATTATCTGTCATGAAATTTTCTTCTGGAAAATATTAAGATAAAGTAATGTGGAAATTATTGGCCCTTTTCTGTCTCCTTAACCATTCACTTCGGACTCTGAGGAACTCAATTGGCTTCATTTATGACAAGGATGTAAGCCACATGTTACCTAAAAGAAATTGTTCCTTGGTTGCTATATCACCAAGAAAACTATGCAAGTTAAATATAAGTCTTTATTTGTTCAGCATGGATGCAGATACATTGGCTGACTTGTTCTGCCTCTGACTTTAAAACTCCATTGAAGGAATGTGAAAAAAAATCTCCTTGCTTGCAGGTAACCCCAACCTAAGGGTGCCATATATCGGCATTTCTCTCCAGGTCCTGCTCTCCAAACATTGCTTCCTATTGTGTGTATGTAGGGCACAGAGAGCATGAGAGGCCTCCTGTTTGCTGTGAGACATTCTTTTATTTTGTAATCTGCAAAGTGCAATAGGTTGGCAGTTTTAAAAAAAGTCGCAGGTTTGTAAAGTATGCGGGTTTTTTTGTTACAAACACCAAATAATTTTGCTGTAAGCTGCTGTAAAACAGTCTTGGATGAGAGCCATTTTCTCTGGCAGTGAAGGTGTAAATAGTAGGTGTTAGTAATTTTTTCAGAGTTTGTTAAGTGGTCTCTAGTTAAAAAATTTAAACAATGAGAATGAACCTATGCGTATTGTTAGGTAAAGCTTATGGATATGTGGTATTTTTCTTTGCTTGCCGGTGTAGTGTATAATCAGCAACTGTTTATTATTTGACTTGGATGGTGTATGATACTGATCTGTGAGAGGACTTGTGTAAGGTTTTGATGGTCTCGAGTTAATATGGTGAATGCAGCGAGCAGAGAAATTGATTAATTTTAGGATTTGAGATTGCAGACTTAGTACCTGTGGTACTGTTCCTCAAGGATGTTCCGTATTACTTAAAACAATACACGGAGTGCCACTTTTGATGGCAGAATTGTTGGAAATGAGGTTCCAGCTAGGCTTGGTTTTATAGCATATGATCTCTGATTTCTTGAGTAGTTTTATTCTTAATTAATCTTGACGTTCTCTGGTGAATGTGCTAAAACAGCAGTTTGTAGGAGCCTTGAGTAGGTGATTGTTTTTCCTTCTCTAATGCAGTCTGCATTCCTCAAATAGGTTGAGAACAAATTAGTAGGCTACTCCAAACACTTCTGAAGCATGTGTGTTTGATCCCAGGATGTCTCTGATACAATGATCAAACTTGTTTTCTTTTTTGTTCCTTCTGATTTAGGGAATCCTTTCTCCCCTGACTTTGCCTTAGTAAGTGCTACAAGACTGGGCAGTTACAAGCGATAACGCTGACTGTGTTTTGGGGATCAACAATGGGGTTTGATACCCTTGGGATCCCTTTCGTTGGTAATCAGGTGTCAGGTTAGGAGGTTTAATAAAAGAGAGATGAGTGGCATCAAGGCAAAAGTTTTTGGTTACAGAAGGTCTGCCTTCTAGGATGAGATTTGTGGAAGCTGTGCTCCAAAAACAGAGTAGGCAGCTTTTTGGGTTGACTGTCTTTGTTCAGGAGCTGGTGGGAACTGAGCGAGTGAGGAATTCTCGCCGGATTCACTGGACTGAAGCTGTTTGTGCAGGCATACGGGTTTGGGTGAAACCTGCACTGGGCGACCTTTCCAGGCTGGAATTTTGGTCAGCCTGAGGAGACTGACTCGAGAATAGTCGGTTTGTGCATTCAGAGGTACAAGTCACTAGGTTATGTGTAAGGTCTTAAGTCTGGGTCTGTGTAAGGTAGGTGCCTGGTGGCTTTTTTTTTTCTCCCCTTCCTGCTCCCTCTTCAGTGGAAAACAGGGGCAAACCCGGTGCTATTCCAGTGCTTTCTGAGGCATGGACTTTTCTCCTCTTCTTGACTTTTGAAAGGAAGAGAGCTGTTGGTTAGTAGTAAGTAATGTTGAGAAGTAACAAAGGATGAGCCACAGGCCTTTGACATGATTTTGTGCAAAAAATCTAGTTACTTGGGAAATCACTTAGGTGTAAATATAAATATTCCACAGTCCCTTACTGAAGGAATAAAAGAGAGTCTATACTGACCGATGCACTAGTCTCATTTGCAGTCTAATCCAGTGATGGTCAAATGAAGATGATGAAGGGAAGTTGTTACATCGGTACTGACTCAGATGTCCTCTGTATTGCAAAAATAAGTGCTTTTTGGAATCTGCAGTGTTTTAAATGTGTTTGACATGGAAAAAAGGAGCAGAAAGTCTATGTGTCAGTACTGAAAAGTATGTATCTCTTCTCATTTTTTGTAAGTTCGGCTAATACGTTTTTTTGTTTGTTTTATTTATAGTATATGTAAGTTTAAATGCATGTCAGAGAGAACAGGAGAAAAAACTGTCTCTCTGCATGTACATGACTTTCAAGCTTAGCTAGCTTTTGCAGCTGGGCTTCTATACTCCTGGCTCTGCAGAAATTTGACCTTGCTCTGGAGATAGCTATCTTAAGGGCTTTGAGTTTGTGTAAATCTCATAGAGCACGTTACTTCATATAGACAGTAAAAATTTTATCTTTGATCCTGCATGCGAGGATTTATACACTGATATGAAGTTACTCAATGTAAGGCCCCAATTCTTCATGTGCAAGCTAAACATAATGTACAATAAGCAATCCTATTGATTTAAATGTCTGCTCACAGTTAATTAATTTTTGCTGGGTTGGGACTGAATATTAGCAAAATCAGAATGTTTAGGGCTGTGTGGAAAATTATTTTCTGCTTCTGTGGAACATCGTTTAAGAAAACCCACCACCACAAACAAACCAGCCAAACCCAAGAGTCTTCCCTTGTGCAGCAGGACAGAACAGTGTCTGTCTAAAAACTTTTAACTAGAATATTCTCCATTGGATTCACTGGTTGGAGTAGTGAGATGTTTCTGTCTGCAAGTGATTAGAGCGTAGGTGTAAGAGGAAAAAAAGACCTTCCTGATCTTAATCATGAATAATTAAGAGTCTCTGTAGTTTTGACTCAAAATTAGAAAATTTGCATGTAGAGTAAGCTTCATCAGAACTGGTATGGTACTGTAAAAAGGTTTTATTCTGACAAATCAGGACTTCATAAAAATGATGACTAAGCAGCTTTACCCGTGCAGTCAAAATCTCTTCCCATTCTGGTCAGTATGTTGTACAATGTTAAAAACCTTCTTAAAAGCACCCCTTGGACTTAAAAGGACTGTCAGTTTAGAAAACCTGTTAGAAAAAATGTTTCACCTTCTGTTTTAAGGGAAACAAAATGTTAAAGTAATTCTGTGAGATTAGGCAGAGCTAATACTCTCTGTACAGGTGCGTTTACCCTGTGTGTTTGGTAGTACTTTGAGCACAGCCATGTCTCCTGTTTCCCATATATGGGTAGGCTCTAAACCATAAGGAAGATAATTAATTTACTCTTTGTTCTTATTGGGCCTCCTGCCAGTGAAAATGGGAAGGGAAATATTTTAAAGAAGCTGCGTTTTACGTTCTCACTTTCCCACGTGCGGAGGTTGGGTCGCTGTCTGCAGCGGGTCTGTGGCGGAGCCGCCAGGGCGAAGGCGCAGGGGGCCCC
>NW_009592750.1:6632-19005 GCF_000690535.1 Cariama cristata
CCGCCGCAGCTTCTGCTCCACCGATCCCGGTTCGGCTGCTGGAGAGTGTGCCGGGGCCGGCCGCTTGATTACAAGGGGTACTTTATGAGGAAGAAGATTTCCCCTTGGGCACCCACCTGACTGAAGATCCCCCAAGCTTTAAACAGAAAGAAGGAAGTCCCTTTTTTATAGCTGGCACTGTTTGACATTCCGTGTATAAAGTTGGTTGGATTTGAGGTTGGCAGGGATCCTAACCTAACCTTCCTGTACGTGGTTTGATACAGGTACTGGCTTTCTTTAAGTGAGGAATATTCACTTAAAAGACGGTTTAGAAGGATCTTTTTCAAATGTCTCATTCTTAAGGATTTATCCCCTTGGAAAGCTTTAAAACTGTCTTAACTTTGTTTAGCAGTTGACAGGCTAGCTTCTGAATCTGGAGTCCAAGGGAGGAAATAAAATGCTGCAGATACTGCAAATAGAATATACTGAAATAAGGATTGCATTAAAAATAATTTGGAGTCGTAATAGTGGAAAACAGAACAGAATTATGAACTTTCTTCAATCTTGTTTTTTCCGTGCTGTGTTCCGAAGAAACCTGATAGTATGTGACCCTTCTGTTGCTGTCTTGTATGAAACCTATTTTCTGATTCTGAAACTGATTTAAGGATTACCAGGGAAGCTTTAAATATCGTGTTATTGTTGTACTTGGGTGTCGGTTTATCAAGGTGAGCATGTGAGCAGCTCTGTTAAAATAATCTGTCTTGCAGTGCTTAGAGTGTTGGAAGAGTGAGCGAAACTTCTACCCATGCTTGTGTCTCACCCCACCACTCCCCAATTTCATTGCATTTAGAGGAGCTTAAAATAATGGTTGGAGTACTCACAAATGAAGATGCAGGCGATAGGGAACTTGTGTACTTATAAAATATTATCAAAGCTGGTAGTTTTATGGTAAGCACTTATTTAAGTACGAATAGTGAGGGAATAGACTTTAATTGTTGAAAGCAGTTTAAATTCTGTCTTATATCCCTCAGAAGTGATTCCCCCGTCCTTCAGAATATACCAAATAAATCCAACCTAATGAATCACTTTCCATGTACTATTAGTTTTTCAGAAAGTTGGATTAAAATTATTTTTTTTAACTTGGTGGATTAAGTTGCTTCTGTGTTATACTAACTTTTGATTGCCTCTGTTTGAAAGACTCTTTCAGTGTTTATTACTTTGTCTCTTTAAAAATGGAACTGTTTTTTGTAGTGGTAATGGGAAATAGTATGCTTGCTTTATCAGTACGGGGTACTAAGTCACTTGCAAGTCTTTATTTCAGGAAAAAAAAATAATTGGAGTCGGGTTTAAAAAAGACAAAAAATGTTATTCAGACCTCTTTTTAGAATACTTACTGCTAATTTTATGAATTGGGTATATCCAACAAGATTGTGTAAGGTGCTTAAGCGTTGTGGAACATGTTTAATTTTCTGGGTGAGGTGGTTCATTGAGGCTTAAACTACAGGTGCTTAAAGGCACGATGATGATAGAGTTATGAATCTATTTGGTAACTGTTATGTATGGATAAAGTCTTTCTAATAACAGTGACAGAGAAGTATGTTCACTTGAAAAGAAGTTATTAATAACATTTTTCTGATAATATTATTTATGCAAACTTTTTGCCTTAGGTGAAGTTTTCCCTTCTATTAAGTACTATCAGAGCCTAGACGAAACCAATATTGATGTCAGTTGAATTGCATCTTGTTAAGTAGCATAGATGTTCCAGAATAGAAATGAGAGACAAAGGTAACTCTGTAAGAGTGAGTTCCTTACTCTTGATGTATTAAATGCTCTTTTGCCTTTAAAATGGATTCATGTGTGTGTGTGAAGTATATTGTTGTTGTTACTCATTGGGGACCATGTAATAGGTGGATGTTGGGCTTAGCATCCGTGTGATGGACAAAATTTATCTGCAACAGAATATGAAATAAAATGTAAAAGTATGTAGCTAAAAATGGCCTTGTTGTTTGCACGTACAGGTTTCACAGACTGCAAGCAGTACAGGCTGCGTTTCCCAGGGATGTAAAATACAGGATGTAAGAGCTCGGTAGCTGGAGCCCTCATTCGGAATGTAAGGTAGCCAAGTTAATTCTCCACTGCTATGAGAACTACATTGAGCACCAGCCTTTTGGCTGCTCTGTAGTGTGAAAAGTTTTCTATTCCTTCTTTTAAAGCTGTTCTACAGAAGATTAACAGAGCTGAAAAAGGAAGGGCTAGAGATGGTATGTTTTCTCATCCCCGTGGAGTAAGCTACTACCTTGGAGAAGGAAAACCTGGGGCTGACTTTCTACCCCGGTTCATCCTGCATCTGAAACTGTTGCTGCCCAGTAGGGATACTATGATCATTCTTCCACTTTTCGTGATGTCCATAACAAGAAGTGGTTGCCACCATATTTTATGTGGCGTGATTCTGTGAGATGATGATGGACAGTTCTAGAACATGCCTAAGGAGGTAGGTGAAGGCGTGGCCATGAGGTAGGCATTGATAGAGTTCTGCTAACACTAAGAACTTCTGCTTCTGTATGCAAAGAATAAGGCTAAGGGCTAATCCCTCTGAAATTTTGGTGCTTCCTAGATTAAGCAGCTCTCTGTATGTGAAGGCGAGAAGGGTTTTGATGAACAGCATTTTGAGTATAAGGTCCTTATGTCTGTGGAGTCATAAGGAACTTGACTTCTGTAGCGTGCCCTAAGTACTTGCAAATCCTGTTGATTTTTAGAGGAGTTACTCATGCTTAGGTACTGGAAAAAAGTAACTTGGACAAAAAATCAGATGTTTTATCTTTATTTTAGCTAAGACTTGTTGTATTCTGACCTTGAAGTTTGTCAAAATGTACTTTGCTTTGAATTGTATTTTTGGAAAGCAGGCCACAGCCTCAGATCTGTTGTGTCGCAAGCAGAATGTGGTAGGGTTGTGAGAATACTCTATGCCTTGCAGGAGACACCAGTTTAGGAGACTCAGAGTCTGTGTCATATAAAGCTTAAACTCTGGGCAGAAATATTGTTGACCTATTTGTTAGTCTGAATTTATTTTATTTGCAGGTTGCAATGTCATTAATGGTTTAGAACTAACCTTGAAGGTTGTTTGTTTGGGGTTTTTTTGGGGGGTGGGATTGGTTTTGATGGGGCTTTTTTGGTTGTGTGGGTTTGTGTCTTTTTTTCATTACCATCCGTAACTTTGGTATCTTGCTCTTTGTTTTTGTTTTTGTTTTTTTTTTTCTGCCTCTTTTTAACTCCTTTGGATATATACCACTGATGAATCATCTGCTTGTCATCCAGCTACCTGATCTTTCTTTGTACTGTAAGCTGGGTGATTCATTTGGTTACTGCTTTGATAAGTGAAACAGTTAGGCTGAAAAGACTTTGTAGCATGTCTGCTGAATTGTAAAGTTTTAAAGAAAGTCAGGAAGTTGAATCATGACTAAATAGAGGACAGTGATAGAAGGTAGCATGAAAGGTTGGGTATGCCTCTACAGGATGATGAAACCCAAGATGTTGTGTTTGGCTTATTCCTCCTCCATTGTCAGCAAAGCCCTGAAAGGGACCACAAGCTTTACCTGATCTCCTTCTGTGGGTGACAATTTGCTGTTGCAGTCAGCTGCTGGAGTCACACTCATTTGGTTCTGTTGCTGTTTTATGTTTGCATGGAGAAACGGGGGAGATTTCAGGTTTAAGTAGGTAGGTATGTACTCAAGACCCCAACAGGTCACCCCCCCCATCACTCCACATTATGAAAATTCAGAATTCAGGTTTCAGAATTAAATGACTTCAGTTTGGCCTGATGGTGCATATTATTCAGCTTATGAATCCATCTAAAAAAGTGGAAATTGAACTCTCTGTGTTCTGGCTCATGAAGTGTTGAATAGAGCATTGAATGCCTGTGCATTAATGTTGAAGTGTCAGATATAGAGACAGCAAAAGTTTCCTTAATGAAGCCAATAATTCTGTCTGTAACGTCTGGAATTTGGAGATTAATTAGCATACTCTAAGTAAATGATAAGACTATACATTTTAAAGGGTGGTGGAGAGTAGAATTAATGTAAAAATTTTCGTCCCATATGTGTAGCAAGAAAAAGAAGAGAATAGCTCAGGCAACTCTTCTGGCTTTTCTCAACTTTTGAGTTCCTGAACTTTGAACCTTAGTGAAATTGTCTACTATCTTTCCTGTATAAATAGTTCAGATAGAGTATAAAATTATTTTTCAATATGCTCTTATTCAAGATGGAAAACACAAAGGGTTTTACTCACTGATAGAAGTTGTCTATGATTATTTTAGTGATTATATTTAAAATTTTAAGAAAGTAAAATTGCTAGTGGAACTTACTGATCACTTCGGGAATAAAGACTCTAAATTTTGAATTACTATCATACATAGAAAATGTTTTTAATTTTTAATAGTTTTTGCTAGTGATTTTTTACCACAGTGATATAAATAGTATCGCCTAAACCTTTCTCTTTTTAACTGCTAGTCAGAAATTAAAAACAATCACAGTAGCAAACCACTTTTGCTTCTGATGAATGTAGGTGAGATCTTGAGGGTTGGAGGTAAACGTTTTTTTTCTCTTACTTGTGAAACGTGTGTCTCTGTGAGGAATGGGGTTGTTTTATACCACTTTCCTCCTTAGTTTTAGACGTTCTTTTGAGCTCCAGAGATAACTTTTCCTGTATTTAGAAGTGTCCATACCTTGGATTTTTTTTATGTATAAGAATATATGGATTTTTGCTATGGCTGCTCCCTCAGATGAGACATTACCTACCTGCTTATTTGATAAAACTTTATTGATAAAACTTATTTGAAAAAACTTTATTTGCTTGGTCGAGCTTTGTTTCTATAGGAAGTAATACTAAAACCAACTATAGTCTTTGAAGGTGAGTTTAACTCTGAACTTTGGAGAAGTGACTAGGGAACTCGGTTTCTTGAGTAGTAGCCTGTACTTTATATGAGATACTACTTTGCGATGTTTTATCTGGTTGCTGTTATTTCAAGGACTGGAAGGTCTTTGATTGACTAAAAGTAATTATTATTTAAATGTAGCCAATGCCTTTTCACCCCAGGTACTTCATATTTCACTGAACGGGTATTTCTCTTCCAGTGTGTGATACTGACTGGGTGCGTATACTTTCATATTATATGTACATTATGTTTGTGTTAATGGTGTGCATTTGTAGTAAAACAATTGGGTTATCACTTTGGAAGAATGTCACTATCTAATGAAAAAACCCAAAGGAACAAAATCGATGTGAATTTCACAAAAAAGAGATTTCTTTCATGCCGCACACCTGGGAAATGAGGATAATATCAGTTGTTGCTGTTTATATTCTGTCAGAATTTTCCACTATTAGAAATTAAAGGTACCAACTGATTTAATGTGCATAAAAAAGCAAAACCATGGAAGTAGGAGACTCTGCGGGTTTGAAACTTAGCAAATCTAAGTTGTATTTAGAGTTGTATGGCAACTGAATGCCTTGATACGAGGCAGGTATTACGCAGTATTGACTCTAAACCTTTTTGTGTGGTCTGGAGGAGAATGGTGGGAACTTTGTGGCATCGGTGTAGCACATACATTGTATTTTTCTCTCTGATAATTCAGCGGAGAAAATCCCAAACCAGAGGTGAGTCCCTTCTTGTCTCTGCTTCTGAGGAATGTCCTTATTAACTGGTGCTTCCTCCTCCGTATGCGTGGAGATTTCTCTCCATGTGTGAACGCTATACAGATGCTGTGGGAGAGATCCTTCCGCGTTTATTTCCCTTTAATCAAGGCACTGTGCTCTCTTTCCCCTCAGACCACAAATGGGTCCACTTAATCCTCCCCTTGATGGAGAGAGTTAACTGCGTTATAAAGGATTGCTGCAACTTAGCTTAAATGGAGAGGATAGAGTGTTCTCTTTAATGAAAGAAAGCTTTTATTGTTATTGCAAACGGCATGGTAGACATGGTGGGGGCAATAGCTGCAAAGAACTCGGAGATCCTACCTGGTCATACGAATTTAAAGGGTAATTCAGCCCCAGTCAGAAACTAACCCAGCTAAGATTAATTTGAAGCCTCAAGTGCAGCCATGGTCAGTGGTGGGATCCAAGGCAAAAGGGTAGGTACCAGAGCAGGGTAAGGCTGCAGTGTATTGCAGTTCCTTCAGGCCTTCCAGAGAAGCTGAGAAATAGGAAGATGAATCTCACTTGAAGCACAGGTCCTCCGGTTGTAGAACATGACTCTGCTTGCTATGGTGGAAAAGTGGAATGCTCCTTTTCTGTATAGTGAATTTTCAAACCTGTCTCTGCTTATTTTAAAAACTTCTTTCAGCTGCTTTTGTTTCAGCTCATGTACGTGGTAGACAAATGTGTCAAATTTATCTTTTAGAGTTTAACAATATTTTGTTACTAGTGGAATAGATCAGATAAGTAAATTTCTGTTATTGCTTGAAGAAAAGCATGTTCTTAATAAGTTTCTGGGGTATTTTTGCAAAGATTTTTTTTTTCCTCTGGATATTTTGAAAGTAATTGTACTACCTTGAAATAATTTGTGCAGAATTCTTTCTTTTCTGTTTTTGCATCTCTTTGATACCAGGTGAATGTTATTTGTAGGAACAAAGGCCAATTACATGTGTCCCTGGTTGGCTGTCAGATAAGTATAAATGGAAGTGGGAAGGTGAGCAGTTTACAACTTGCTGGTCAAGATACCAGTTTTACAAATACGTGCTATGAAGGCACCTGTTGGCTAGATAGTGTGGCTAGTGAGGAGTATAAAATAAAAGTTAAGTTTAACTTTTATTATTCCCCCCTCTTCATGAATGTGACTTTATAGCTCTCCTGATGTGTTGCTTAGGTTTTTCATTTCTGCTCCAGAAGAGAGTATCCCATGTTGCTTGGTGCTACAGTGTGTAAATGCTACTTCCTCTCTGTTCGTTTTCACATCAGGTGAATTGGACAGGCAGAAGCAAACATGATGATTATAACAAATTAACAGCTTGTAATTCAGGGAGGATGACAACATTAAAAAAAAAAGTGTTTGTGTCAGCAAGTAGTATAGTGAAGTATGTGATGATCCTGTGTAAACCTTTATAATGGCAGAAATATGGTATGAGGCTTCTCTTTCTGTTACTTTTCCTGTATTTTCCTCCTTCCCCTCACAGTGTATTCCTTTCTTTTCTAGCATTATTTTGCTGGATGCAGACAAACACGTACCTGTGTTAACCAAGCAATGTGTTTTGGTGTTGCTGGTGCGGTACATGCCCCGTGTACTGTGGGGTTGATCGATGGCAGAGCTTTGACCTGAGAAGCTGAAAGTCTGTTCTGATAGCACCGTAGGAGAGATCACTCATCGTACCTGTTTTATGTCTCCTCATCAAAATACCTGTCGGTAGCAGACCCTTTTCAGCTGGCTTCGTTCATGTTTTGGAAGCTGCACACAATGACAGTGTTTCTCTGCTTGCTGTAAAAAGTAGCCTGAAGTAGCCCAGCATAAACTTTGAAAGCGAAACCAACATCGCTACAAGTCAGTGTGAAGCGGTAATATTCAGCTGTTGCATGTCTGCTAAGTGTTTTCTTTCCTTTTTTGGGAAGGGCTGGAAAACTGTTTCTCACAATTATGTTATTTAGTCACTAATATTAAAAGAATGGTCAGATTATTGCTGACCACAAAAATCACTTTGAGAGAATGGTCCGGTTTATTATTTCTGTCTTTCTGGCGTATGCTTTAATTGGATGGACAGCATTTCTAAAATTACATTTTGAAATGCATCGGGGTTCAGAAGCAAGCTGCAGTCAGAATTGGGTTTTAGTGCCTACATCCATACGATTAGATAGGTTACATTCTTTTCAACACATGTTCCAGGATTTAGGCATCTGTGGATACTTCTTCATAAAAAGAAGCACAGAAATGCAAATTTTTTGTTTTCACTGAATGTCTTTCCAGTTCTTCCTTTCATTTTCACTAAATTAGTTTCAAACACTTTTGTTGTTCTCAAATAAGTAGGCACAGAATCTGGTCCTTGCCAAAGGCAGTTTACTATTGTAAATTGTATACTGGTTTCTACAGGTAACTTTACAAAAATCTTAGAGCAGAATTGTTTTAAAAATTATTCCCTTTTACAGAATATGACGTCGGTCCTTATTGCTAAATGAGAAACTGGTTTGTAGAGCACTGTAGTCTTACAAATTTTCAGACTCCAAACATAACTGTATTAAGGTTTGAGAGGACTGAATAATTATCTTGGATATGCATAAAATCCTCCCTGTTTTCATACTGGGGGTATCACCATACCTTACAACGGAGAAGAAACATTTTGATGTCACCACCTTCTGTCAGGACGGAGAAGTGGGACAGACCCTTACTCAGAAAGGAATTCTCATACATCATCTCCCAGGAAACCTAACCTTTGCTTATGAAGCTAAACTCAATTTTTGCTGACAGACAGCCTGCTGCAAGGCTGGCTGCTGCAGTCTTGTAAAACAGCAAGAAATGAAAAGTGAGCCTGGCGGAGCATTATTCTCATTCTTTGTCTGCTTCTGCACAGCTCTGTGAAAAGGAAAAACAAAAGTTTATTTGCACTCAATGGATGTGATTTTCTGCAGTGAAACACATGCACAGGGACTACACACATCAGGTTTCTTTAGTGACTTCTCTCATTTGATTCAGCAAAAATGTTCCACTTTTTTCTTTTTCAGTGGCTTGGCATACATAGATCTGCTGGGTTATTTTTGTTTGCTCGTTTTCCCCTCACTGTTAGTTCATCAGGGTCTTAGAGCCAAGTTTGTGGCTTTCGTTTTCCCTGTATTTTTTCAGCATGCTTAAAGAATTTTCTTAGCAGTATACTTTGTTATCAGACGTCTGCTTAAAAGAAAGTGATGAAAGGTGGTACTTGTGCCAGTCTTAGTAAATGTATAAAAAGTACAGTCTGCTTTGTTCCCTGTTTGGGTGTTGATTCCCAGTTGGTGAGAGCTGTAGCAGGAGCTGAAGTGGTTACTGTTCTGGCTGTCATCCACCCAGCTCCCCCAGAGTTTTCCAGTCCGACAGCAACACTGGTATCGTGGTGATGTGGTATGTTCTTGAGCTGGTACCAGCTGATATCAACTGGTGCTGATTTCGGTCTGATGTACCAGGTTAGCACGGCTGTGGTAGCTCGGGAGCAGATGTGCATCCCAGTCAGCCATCCTTGTTTAAGGGAGATATAACCTTGGGTGAGGACTGTTAGTAACTGGTTTTGGTTATTGTAGCGATGAGATTATTGTAGTTACAAGACTGTATATACACAGAGGAACTGTAATACAGAGATGCCTTTTAACACTCTTCAGTTACTCCCCAGAGGAAAACTACCAATCAGATAGAAATATTCTGTCCTGCAACCAAATATGGGAAAGAAGAACAGGACTTACTGCAAGCAGCCATGGATCAAGTAGTGTTTAAAGAAAAAAAAAAATAAAAAAAATTCAGGGAAATTCAGATGTTAAGGGACATCCTTTTTCAACAGCAGACCAGAGGCAAGCAGTCAAGGTATACGGACTTCTTCAGTGGTTCTGTTCCTGGTTTTGCATACAGTTAATTCCACTAATGGTGGTGAAGAAAAATCCCTTTGTGTCAAGTTTTCATTATTATTTTACCCCACTTCTCTACTTATTACCAAACATGTACCTTGCTTATTCTCTGCTAAAGGTTGCTGATACTGATCAGGGTTACGCTGTAAGTTGTTAGAACGTTAGTACCGGTGGACTGTTTTTCCTTTAAGCTTTGTAAAAGGAGGGAAAAAAATAGGAGAAATGACATGACTTACTGTTGGGGGCTTGTTTGTTTGTTTGTTTTAAATTGTAATCTGTATAAATTATATTGACCTCTAGAGAAGCTGACAGTACTTTTCCTCAGCTGTTCAAATCTTAGAGGGGTGAAGTTTAACCTCGTGGTGAATAACATCTACTCAGTGTTCAGGTCTTAGCTTAAAAATAGGAGGTTTTAAGTACTCTTGAATTGTTTTAAAGTACTGTCAGATGAGCTTTTCATCTCTTTTTTTACCTTGTTCCAATTTTATATGAAGGTGTGCATCTGAGCTTCTCCACACTCGCTAGAAAAGCAGGTATGCAGGAGGGGATGGGCTTTTATAAAAGTTGCCACCTTACGTTAAAACAGTGCTCATCCATTAGCAAACAAGCCACTGCTAAAACCATCTACCTTTTTTGTTTTTGTTTTCCTGGTATAAGAGTATGCAATAGAATTTAGATTACTTCATTTAAAGACTCTTCATACTAAAGAGTAATGCAATGTAGGAATTTACTTGAAGCTCCGGGAAGGGAAAAACCTCACCATCTTCAGTATGCTAATGGCATGTATAGTGAGAAAGCTGAAAGCTGCCATGTAGTGTATGTGTTGTATCAGAAACTGATGGTGTCTGAAATGGATATTTAATCTCTCTTCACCTAGAGAGTATTTTATGTGTAGTTTCTGTACTCATGTAGACTGAAATTACTAGTACGTAGCAGGAAATATCTTGAGTAAATATTTTCTGTTACTGGTTTGAAGAAATAACTTCCAGAGATACAGTCATCATTATTGAAGTAAAAACAGTGGGAATGGGTATGGAGAACAACTTTTTACTATATTTACATAAATACATTTAGGAACTCTGGAGTAAATTTAGACAAGAATATAAGACAAGTCTAAAATATAGCACTTGAAATCTGTGTTACCTTAAGATGTTGTTTTTGAAATACCCTTCCAAGTAATGCATGAATATATTTCTGCAAGAGTTTGGGAGCAGCAGGGGAATGACACCTCATACTGCTGCAGAAAATTAGACCAGGCTTCATTATCTGACTGTAATGAAAACCTGGTGCTTGTCATGCCCCAGGAATGCAGAAACTTTTTTCACTTTCAAGGTATTTTTAGTTATTTTCTTAATAGATAATTACGATAAAATACAATAAATTGAAGTCGTGAATGATGTAAGTCTTACTATGATTCAGTAAAAGGATAAAGATTATGTATTTCTAATGGATAGCCAGACTTTTCAGGAATAATGAAGCTGTGGGTTCAAAACAAAATCAAGTTCAATGCTCCACTATTTCATTTTATGGAAATAAATGAGCAGATTAACATTTATTTTAGGAAAGTCTAAGTTATCTGAAGCAGCATTGATTAATAGTTCCAAGCCATTTTTGTGATGGTATTTTTATTAAACTTTGTCAAGTCAACTCTTTGTTCAACCATGAGTTGCATTTTGCTGTATGTTTCCAATATGATGTTTTCTCCCCTAACTCTTAAAAGTTAATGCTGTCTTATTTCTATAGTAATGTATTCTAGCAGCTTTTTGTTATAGTATTTGTCTCAGGAAATCATAGAATCACAGAATGGTTTGGTTGGAGAGGACCATAAAGAACATTTCATTCCAACCCCCCTGCCACGGACGGGGACACCTCCCACCAGACCAGGTTGCTCACAGCCCCATCCAACCTGGCATTGAACACTTCCAGGGATGGGGCAGCCACAGCTTCTCTGGGCAATCTGTGCCACTGCCTCACCACCCTCACCGGGAAGAATTTCTTCCTGATATCTCATCTAAATCTTCCCCCTTCCAGTTTAAAGCCATTGGCCCTTGTCCTGTCACTGCAGGCCCTTATCAAAAGTCCCTCCCCCAGTTTCTTGTCAGCCCCTTTAGGTACGAGAAGGCTGCTCTAAGGTTTCCCCAGAGCCTTCTCTTCTCCAGGCTGAACAACCCCAACTCTCCCAGCCTGTCCTCACAGCAGAGGTGCTCCAGCCCTCGGATCATCTCCGTGGCCTCCTCTGGACTCGCTCCAACAGGTCCATGTCCTTCTTGTGCTGAGGACCCCAGAGCTGAAGGCAGTACTGCAGGGGGGTCTCACCAGAGCGGAGCAGAGGGGCAGAATCCCCTCCCTCGACCTGCTGGTCACGCTGCTTGGGATGCAGCCCAGGATATGATCGGCTTTCTGGGCTGCCAGCGCACATTTCCGGGTCATGGTGAGTTTCTTGTCAACCAGTACCCCCAAGTCCTTCTCCTCAGGGCTGCTCTGGATCCATTCTCTGCCCAGCCTGTATTTGTGTTTGGCGTTGCCCTGAGCTAGGTGCAGGACCTTGCATTTGGCCTTATTGAACTTCTTGAGGTTCACATGGGCCCCCCTCTCCAGCCTGTCCAGGTCCCTCTGGATGGCATCCCTAGTGTGTCGGCCGCACCACACAGCTTGGTGTTGTCAGCAAACTTGCTGAACATGCACTCAATCCCACTGTCCGTGTCGCCGACAAAGATGTTAAACAGTGCCGGTCCCAACACCAACCCTTGAGGAACGCCACTCGTCACTGGTCTCCACTTGGACATCGAGGGTTGACCGCAACTCTTCTGAGTGCGACCATTCAGCCAGT
>NW_009592751.1:0-10000 GCF_000690535.1 Cariama cristata
CTTCATGTCCTTAACTGGAGCTTAAGTGCAGTCACACCCACTTCTGAAGTGTGATTGAATTCGGTCAAAGGAAAAGTAAAATATTCCAAGATCCATTTTGGTAATCAAAGTTATCTGACAGGCAATTTAGCTTCACTTACATCCTCCAAACCTGCACAGATACCACAGTGGAATTCTTCCACACAAGGAGAGGTCCACAAGAATTGTCATGTAATATGCAGGTGGTCAAGAAAAATCCAAGTGACTCAACCTATGTTTTCTGCAGTCTGTACACAGCACCACAGTCTCCGTCAGCTCTGAACAGTGCTGGGACTTCACTTGAGCAATGCCCTCTGAGACAAACAGCAGACCCAAGGTCCTGAGTAATTATGGTTATTAAGGATTCAGTATAACTTTCTCTGAGTGTAGACACGTGAGCACTAACATCCTGGCCAAATACCAACTTGGATAATTATTTTGCCTACCTAAATGTCCCCGTTTTCATTTGAATAAGGTATTCTTCATTTCCAAAGCTGTTATACAGCGCTGTTGAGCGCTGTTAAACAGCTGCAATATTTCACCCCAGAGATGGCTGCATTTCAGTTGTGGGTGATGTGATCCAAAGAGTTTGAATATCAGTTTAATCACTTTGGCATCCTTCAGGAGCAAAGTCACTATTTAAATGTAAGATTATTGTAGAGAATAAAATTGTCAATAAATGTAGTAATGTCTATCTCTAACCATAAGCAATTACAGAGCTAATCTCCAACTCTCAAAAAATAACACCAGATGGTATTTTTCAGAAAAGTCAAATGTAGAATATTTTTTTTTTGCATTTTTCAGTACATCATGATGGCAAATAATATTATGTGAATCCTGCAAGTACAAGAAAAATCTGCAAGTATAACATTCTTCTCTTCCAGCGAACATCCTGTGAATTCATAAATATTTACATTTTGCAAGTTATAATTATGTAGCACTGGAGGAAAAAAAAAGCAAAAAAAAAAAAAGTGACTGTATATACAAGTTTATAAAAGAACATTCATAAATTAAAAATGTGCATTGTTCTGAAAATGATACCTACTGTGTTTTGTGTGTCTGTATGCCAAACCATAGGATAGCTTCCTACCTCTCTCTCAGTTGGGTAAAAATTATACTTGCAGGTTTGAACAACTATTGATTTCTTATTACAGTTTCTATTAATAGTTGTATATCATTATATATGAACTTAACATTGTAGGTGTTTGCTAAAATAGAAAGAAAAGTTTGTATTGCTACAGGGATAATCCTCCTTCACAAACTGACAAACACAATTACAGATGCCCTCCAAATACATATTTTGTGGAAAAAACACAATTACCTAAATTGGTACAGTTAAATGCTATCTTGTTACTGGGTTTTTTTTAGTTGGATTTTTTGTATTAGTTGAATGCTATCTTGTTACTGTTTTTTTTTAGTTGGATTTTTTGTATTAGTTAGTTTGGTTCAGCAATTTATGTACCAGAGGATAATTTTAGCATTAATGAATCTGAACTGCAGGAAAGTCTTGAAGTTGAGATTTGGGTTGCATGAATTCTATTTTTTCAGCATCGAGGCTAACTGTTCATTGAAGACTATTTTTATTGAAGGAAATTTACCATTTTGATTCATGAATAATCCATGAACAGATGTTGATTTTTACAAGTTCAGTTGTTATTTGAAATTGTTTGAATACTTTATACAAACATATTGCAACCTCTGGGTTATTTGTATATGGTTTTGTTCTATTACAGTCTTCAACTATTCATTGTAAGATATATTGTCTCCTCATACAAATAAATCCTTACCATTGTAAAAAAAAAAAATGGTTGGGCGAGTGACCCAGGTGTATTATTCATGATGTAAATTATTTAGGAAAAAAAATAATTCCTTTATGACCAGAAAAATCAACTTTTACAAATAGGAAAAAAGACAAGAGAAAATAATTTGTGGACATGTGTAATACACTCACTGTAAGATGATCAGTTCCTCTGAATGTTCTTATGAAAGTAAAAACTGTGCATAACCATTCACGGCAAATAGAAAAGGATTTATGAATATGAAAGTTATTTTGATATCTTAATTAATAGTTGCAAAATCATCTTTTTCTCTCTCTAAAGTGTCTGTCCAGTTGTATTGTTGAGATAAAAACGACACGACAGTGGCAGCAGCTTTTCCTTGCGGACAGATTTTCATTTTTAACCAGGATCACTTTTCTATTTTCCCTTGACTGTTTCTCTGCATGCAGACCAAGCATTTCTTACTCTTGCTTTCTATTTTCAAGCATGCCAAATTTGCATCCACACCATACAGTGTATCACAGGAGAAGCCTGTGAACACAGCAGGCGACTTTCTAACAGTAATTTTTACCTTGTTAACTTGTGCAATATTACACTAATTCCAGGCAATCAATGCCAGATCTTCCAAGAAGAAGGAAAAAAAAATCGCCACAACCGTTAGACTCAATCAGGTTTCCAAACCACTTAAAGCAATTGAATCTGAAGTCTTTTTGCCTGCATTTACATAACATGAATCCTTCCCTCTTATCCTTGCGTTAGATCACTTTTACATGCCTTCCTGACAGCCACTGGACAGACAGATGTCGAAAAACAGACCACGACTCTAGAAGGCAACTTGGGGTAGTTTATTTGAGTTGCAACCTCCAGGTTTCTCTGGCCATCTGTGGAAGTTTTACATGGAAGTCTACATAAAAACAACTGACAAAACTTTACTGATCTTCAGAGACCTTACGGGTCCATGTTCTGGGAAGTGATTAACTTTTCTGTACCGAGACACTTCCTTAACTAGTAGAAAAGAATAGTTGTCAGTAGGACCATGGTGACAGAGAAGCACTGGCTGTCCTGTTTATGTAAGAATTCGGGGAAGGCAGGTGAGAAGCTTAGTGGGATGCTTTGATTATGTCTATTACTTTTCAGAGCTGATTTTTACATGACCAGGAAAATCTGAAGTTTGGCTGTTTATCACAACTATAAGGAGCCTGGCTTCTGCTCTTGGGCACTTGCCCAATACCCCTGATCCAATACCTCCCTACCAGGGAGGAAGATCTAAATCTCAAATTCTAAGCAAGTTAGAGGCTTTTATTGACACCTGCAAGGTACATTAAGATTTTTTCGTTTGTTTGGGTTTTAGTGCTTGGGCAGTTAGTAATGCTGTCTGTGTGGCAACCGTGTGATTTTTATTCCTGAATCTCTCCCTGTGCAGCATCTTCATGAAAGCTTATAACTGAGTCATTAGACCAGGTATGTTTATATGTTACCACATATTTCAATGTCTTAAATATACTAATCCCCATAGTTGACAGCACTTATGTTGCAATGACCTGCAGTCATCTGATCAACTTTCAGAATACTCACTAGCTATAATCAAATATATTCTCATCTCTTATTTGAACAAATCAAACAGAAATTGAATACATTTTTTTATGAACACTAGCAATATGTTCTCTTCTCTGATAATTTTGACATTAAAATTCCATTTTAATAATCCCATCCTTCAGGCTTTGCAGACTCTTAAGGTATTAAAGCAAAAATTATCCTAAGCAGTTAGATTATAATGTATTTAAAGATTAGACATTTCATGTTGAATATTAACTGCTCCACTTCTCAGGGAAAAAAAATGATGCAGGGTTTTTTTTCTTGTATAATTTATACATTTTTTGATAGGTTGACTATACAAAGTTCAAACCTTTTATGAAAAAATACTATAAAATATACTCATAGTCCTGCATTATATTAAAATACTGTATATAAGGGTATGAGAAAACATTTTTTTGCTTAAATCGTTAGCATATTCTGATCCCTCAGAAATTCACAAAATGGCTGTTCAATCTCAATGTAGGCTATCAGACTTCTGAGCTGAGGCAAGGTTGCAAATATTCTACTATCTAAAGAACTTTTATTTACATGTCGTAAAAGATAGGACACATATTTGGACTTTAGGTTTCATAATAATACCAAAAGTACAAGTACTACTTAATCATTTGAAACAAAGAAACTACACTAAAAAAAATAACTTTTAGCCAAACTCGTAAGTATTTCAGGTGTTTGCCTAACTCGGGACGGTCCCTGGTAAAAGTATTATTTGAGTGGGGTAGAATTCTATACTTAAAATTGACCAGTGGGAATATGTCCTATAGCCAGAGTAGTTTACCTCACGGCTTGCTCTTACCTTGCTTACCTACCACATCTCATCGATGAACGTCTCTACCTACACATCTGCTCCGTTTCTAGACACGACGCATGGCTGCTCTGCTTCCTACATCCCCCTGCACATGGGTCTCTCGACTTATTCTTCATTTGCCTCTTGTCATTCACCGTCTCTTTTAACTCTCAGTCAGAAAGTGATGTGACAGCTATCAGAATCAAACAAATCAGCAGCCCCATCCCTCATCAACCCAGCCTGGGAAATGAAGGGTTGTGCACAGTATTCGTTCCGTGGTGTAGTGCAGTCTGTGCGAGGCGGTGTGGTCCATCACTGCACACTCTCTCTGAAGGAGCCCTCTCTCCTCTGGAGCATCAAGGAGAAGACAACAGTGAAACCTTCTGCCCTAGCTTTCTGCTATCCTTTGGGCCAACACAGCTAGCTTTGGTCTTAAGCCTGTCCTGTTGCTTAGACTCAACCTGCTTATTTATTATTTTATTTGGTGCTTGTTTACCATGGAATGCTCAAATATGGGTCTGGACCCAAAATAACCACTCAGCCACAGCTCCCTCAGCTCGTTACTGGCACGGACATGGTCCACTTGCCACTTGCTGCAATGAGCACTGACAGAGTAAAATGAATGTCCGCCTAGAAAGCCAGTGTAAAGTAAGTACCACGCTTTAAGTCCAACCACTCTCTTATTCTGCATAGACAAACCTTCACCTACAGACAAACAAAAAAAAAAGGTCTCTCTTTTTAGAGTTTCTCCTTCTTCTGAACATGCAACTTGCTGTAGCTCAAAAGGACCATAACCCTCTTCTGCCAGTTCACCCAGTAGCAGAGATACCTGCTGGCCCCCTCGCAGGGCTTCCACTCCTCGAGGCAACCGGCACAGGGTGTTTCTCCTCTTCTGGTATAAACGGTGGGAAAACCCTGTAATACAGAAAAGTCTTTTTCCTTTGGTGGGTAAACAACATCAGAGACAGCCTGGCTTTGTTTCCACACTGTATGACACCATAAATACACACCCTTTCCTGTACTATTACTCGTTCATTTTTTGACAATGTGCTTATGCCATTAGAAGTGTATTTTGGGTTATTTCTGTGGAATATTTAACATCTTTTCTTCGTCCTTTTGCCTTGCCCTTCGATTTTGACCATGATGGATCTAAGCATATTTAGGACATTAAGGGCAAACTAAATTGTTGTTTATACTGTTAAATGTAAAAAGCATAATGGTAGGGTAGTGTCTATATTCTGGCAAATAAGTACACTTGTCTGATTTTTATTACTTATCTTCTTTACTGATGTGTACTGAGCAAATTGTGGGGTCTCTGCTGAAAATGCAATATGAAAGTTTAATACCAAGCTCTGCAGGACATCTCAACCTGATCATACACTAAGCGACTCAAAACAAAAAAAAAGTACTTGCGCTTTAGGAGAGAGGCTCCAAGAATGTTTAAATGGACCCAGTGCAACCACGGGGCTGGTAAACACAGGTAAGCAACAGACATGAGTTATCTCCTTCATCAACCACCACAACTAGTACCTGGCATCAGCATCTGCCCTGGCTTCACAGGCAGCTCCTGGGGCATTGCCAGCCCCTGAGATATGGGCTAAAATAGACTTCTGTAAATGACGCAGCTTATAGAGAAATGCCTGTGAAATCTGGAGACAAGAACCCGCCAGGACTTTTTCCAAGCAAAATACACAATCTGGTGGCCTGTGCATGCAAGGGCTGCTAATCCATCCACAGCTCTCTGAACACACACATGCTGCTTTGCCTGCCCAGATGTTTTCTGATTAATAATGAGGTCATCCACAATGCCAAAAACATGGCCTTGTAGTTCTCCAACACTCTTGGAAAGCCACAGAGTGTTTAAGGGGGATGGAAATATTAAATACAACATACATATAAAACACAATAAATCAAATGAATTTGTTTAAATGAAAAGCACTTTTTTGTTTTTGTCAGTACAGCAATTGTATATTCCACAATTATTATAATGTTTTCTGACATAAAACTGCTGTATATGTGACTGCTCTATCGGACCCAGTCTTCTGGTTTCACCCCTTCTTGCTTTACAGGATGGTTCTTAAGAGAATATCTGTGTTTTACAGTATTTCACCATTTCCAAGCTCAAAATTAGAAAACGGGAAAAAGAAAATTGGAATGGGATAATACAAACCATTACTGGATCTGTTCCTCAGTCACTATCCCCAAAAAAGCATTGAGAAAAAGAGTGAAAAAAGGCTCAGTTGTTTGAATTTCTGCACTGAAATGATGGGCAAAGCTGCACAGACTGCTGAAATGCCTGACCCCAAGCAAACCAGAGGAGAGACATTGCTGCGCTGCAGCCTTGCTTCTCCCTTGGAAAGCTGTTGGCATCGCCCTCATGATCATTCCACTCCACTGCTTTTGCTTTACAACTTTACATTTAACCGCAAATAACATCAAGAGGTCTAAAACCCAGCACCAAACTGCTGAGTGTTGCTCCTACTGTAATGTTTTAGAGTTCCTAAAGACAGAGACCCCAAACTGGACATGCTTAGGGAGACCGAGGGTTTTCCACCCAGGGAAACACCGTCTGGGGACCACAAAGCCATGGGGAAATGCAGGGTGTTTTTTTTTCCAGGCTCACTCAGCACCACCTATAGACAAAAAGACCACATTTCTCTGGAGGATTTGGGAAATGGAAAATACTCCTACTCTTGTTACCGCAGCTTTGTGTACGCTGCTTTTCCCTCGATACCTGAAATGCTCAGGGGAGAAGCAGGGCTAGGTGGGGTTTGCACAGAACCTGAAAGTCTCTTCTATATAATGCAGAAAGAAATCTTGAGAAACTAAAGAAAAGGAATGAGAGTGATTACCTGGCACCAAATACAAGGATCAAAGATCCATAAAAGTGACTCTTGCATAAAAAGCCAGGCAGTTCCTGAGGACTCTTCACTCAGAACCAGGAGCCTCAATAAACAGTTATTTTGGGGATTTTCTGCTGTGACTTTTTTCTGTAGCACACAGACATCAAATTGGAAATAACACTATTGCTAAGAAATAACACCCTGAATACTTATTGCTTTCCCTTCTTCTTCTGCACATTTCAGGCTCCGTGTGATGTCAGAAGCCTGTGCAACCTCAGCGCTGCAATCTGGAATTTGCCATGATAAGTGTCTCTGGAGCTGGGCGGTATGAAAGAGTATAAAGGCTTGGGATTTTTTAATTATGTTTCTGTCTTTACAAAGAATCTTGAAAATGTGAAGTGCATCACACAGGGACTGATGTCTCCCCATTTCCAGACAGTATGAAATGAATTGTGCCTTGTGAGAAGCAAGGCATCCCATCCTCTTTAGTGCTGAACCTAAAGATGATAATCTGCAGCACACTGAGAAGCAAAAATGCGAGCACAGAAAAAAAAAAAAAAAAAAAAAAGAAAGAAAGGAAGCAAAGTTAGTTTTCACATGAATAGGATATCTGTTTTTCAGAACATGCTTGCTTTTAGATTTCAGGGGGGGGGAAAAAGCAAAAGAAGAAAAAAAAAACACACCAAAAAACAAGCAAACAAAAACCCATACCTCTGAGATGGAAATAACGTCCTACAATCTAGACACTTGTTGCAGAATTCAGATGTGGCTTGATATAGAGCTAATATAAAAGAACGCCTCTTGAATTAAAATATTCCTTATGGACCTCTCTTATACTGGCTGTTTTCCTAATTTGATTAATTTTAGAACTTTGGATGAGTTCAAACTTACACCATTTGGGTTTTTAAATTCAGGATTTTATGTCGCATTTTATGGCAGTTAGTGATAATGACATATCTTGAACTTCAAAGGTGTCTAACCAATTAGCCTGCAAGAGAAAATGCAGAGAGGAAAAATAAAAGAAAAGCTATATTTGAATAGTTTTCCACAAATGCTGAATATTAAGCACATTTTGAGAATATTCACGTAGTACTACATGTACAGTTTTCTTTAAAATTCTGACTAATTTGAATTTCCAGGATAGGAAACAAGAGCCGGGAGTCTCCTCTTCAGCCCATCTTTTATTTGTACAGCCCTATAACACCATGATTTCATGCTACATGTGTGGCTTGTTATATATCCTAAAAATTCAATTTTCTTATCCTAGAAGGAAGGAGCTATAAGAGGTGAAGCTAGTCATTTGATCACAAAGTGTTGTCAACGTGAAGGAAACTGCTTTTGAACACTCTGCCACCACCCTTATTTGTGGTAATCATGCAAATCACTGCAAATAGCTCTGAAGCCCGAGTTCATTTGGTTTTGAGTCGAGTTACAGTAATAGTGTACATGGAGGGAAGGAGAAACACCATTTGATATATGTTTCTATGAACATTTATCCCTGACAAGACTGAACAAAGTACAAAAGTAGCACTACACCTACTGTGCTGGGATATATGAGTCTTCGAAATGCTGATCTCTATCTCAAAAACTATTTAACCAGCCTATGATAGGGCGGTTAATGTGGTTATAAGGCTTTCTTTCCTAGAATGATAGAGCACAGTAAAATACCTTATAAAACAACACAGAAGTTATTGCTGACCAGATTCTGACTCCAGGAAATTTATTGCCCTCTATCTTTATACAAGTTCTTCATTCTTCTCTTCTTTTCCTTGTGTGTAATGAGTTTATCTGCCAGAAAACAGATTGTATTTTTTCCTTTTCATTAATAAGGTCTCTAGGTTTTGAGGGTGTAGTTGAATGATGGTAGCAAACATCTAAGCCTTTTATTGTCAGAAGCTCATCAGTAGATCGCGCTGTTTTAGATTGCTGTATCTTTTGGGGTTGGGGTTTTTTTGTTGTTTTTCCAAGATGTTATTACTTTATCTTTAGAAATACTTTTCCACCCTTACCCCACTTGGCAAGTTCTCTAGAATGAAAAGCTTTTTATTTTAAACAAACCCTTGGTAAAATTGCAATGCCCTTCTTAAAATTACCCATGGAAAGTAACTCCATCAAACACTAGTGAAATAACTGCTACGTCTGAATGCTGGCCATGGACCAATGCAGTGATGCAAGGCCACTTTAAAACACTCCTAAGTCCTCACTTTCTTCTCCTCTAGAGATCCACTGATGTGACAGGCTGACCTCCCTACCTAAGATTGGATATATTGATCCAGAAACTGCTCTTATCAACTAGAACTGCATTTGAGACTTTGTGGGCATGTTATTACTGCTGAGAATTGAACTTTTGCCTCTCAGGCATCGTATCTAGAACCCTTTGGCATGCAGGGCAAATTCAGTGACCCTAAATGTCTTATGTGCAGAAGCAAATATCAGAACATGATCTATAATTAACAGAAATAAATTCCTAGCGACTTAAATACCCAGAGTACTTGCATTGACTGTAGGACTAAAAACAAAATTATGTCATAGACCTCCCTCAACTGTTAATAATTTTGTAACAGAAGTATAAGTGAAACCTTTAAAAGAATAACTCTGTATTTGTCCACTTTAAAATGCTTTTAAAGAGAGAGGATTACTTAACTATTCTTTTGCAAAGGCCAAAAAATTACACGCACAGCATATTTTCAAAATTTTTGTTTTGCTTTTAAAAATGAGACCATGATGCACTTTTACCAAATGCACGGTTGCCCTTAGGAAACCATGGGGTACGTGCTTAACGTGGACTTGAATACATAAAGCTTAGATACTGTAAGACTTCAACTGAAGTCAGTGATGCTAATGGTATGGGTTAAGTTAAGCGGCTGTTTAAGTCCTGTTGGGATCAGGATCCTGCCTGCAAGTATTATCACAAGCACCTCTGAGCAGTTCTTTTGACTTCAGGGGTAACTGATTCATGATAATGGCAGCAAACATTTGCT
>NW_009592751.1:15000-26377 GCF_000690535.1 Cariama cristata
GAGTTTACAGGCTTCATATATAAATTACAATTCCCCTTTATTAATCTAATTGATCGTTTGGTTCCAAATGCATATGCAAGATCTTTTGAAACCTTTTAGACCCCTGTGGTTCAATATCAATCTCAAAATATTAAAAGCATCTTGTGGAAAATTAGAAAGCAGATGAGACACTTTGGGACTGGAGATGCTGTAGAAACTGAAACTTTTAAAGCAGCATTGACACATTTATTGAATGCTGTCATTGCTCAAAAGAGCTTTTTATTTTATCGGTTCTTCTGTAATTGTTTTCTACTGTTAGTCTATTTGTGCATTGTGGCTGCCAGGAATTCAACTTAAATGAGAAACAACATTTAGATGAAACCAAACGAATGCCAACACCTCAGAGTTTTTGTTTCGGTCTTCTTTTTCATGCCCATTTACCAAGCCCAATTATTGTGCTATCTGACCTTCTTGGAGCATTCTTGTCATCTAAGAACAAAATATTTTCATTCCCAATCGATGAAAAACACCCTTTGAAAAAAACAGCACACACAAAAATGGAATACAGTTCTCTCCAGCATGAATCTAATTTTACTAATTCTTATTTGCTTACACAACTTTTCCTCTAGATTTGAAGTATTTTGGGGAAGGGGTATTTCTCCTGGTGACCCTGTAGCTCTTTGGGAAGCCACCCTCGCTGGGAAAGAGAAGACTGCATTCAGCAACGTACAGCATGCAGAGTCATGACTGCAGGTGGCATGGTTGTTCCAATTGAATTAATGTAACAAACACTGTTATTCGGATTCCTTGCAAGGATATTAGCTGTTTCCTCAAGAAAAGTAAGGGAAAATATTACTTGGCTACTGTTTTTTTTCTTAGTTCTTGTCAAAGAGCACACCGGAAAGGAAGCAAGTTAGAAAGAATTAAAACAACCACATCACTCATTCTCATAAAAGAAGGCAAGAATAAAACTTGATCAATATTACAAGGGATTTTGTTCCACCTGTAAAACATGGTTGTTGAATTCGAAACACCTTCACAGTGTCTTGCTGAAATATTTAGTGTTGTGAAGTGCCATGAAGCAACATGAAGTTTAAATTAATGAGGAGCAGCGTGAAGTACCAGGGCATTTTGAGAGAAAGGGGGTAACAGTCTAATTAGTCTCACTTTGAATTTTCAGCCAGATTTTAAATATTTAACTTTTTTTCAGTGGAGTTAGGAGACTTTTACAGTACATAACAACACTAAATACAACATCGCAAGAGAATTATTAGGAAATACAAGCAAAATAACTTTAAAAGTAACATTTTTTCTAAAATTCTTTGCTTAAAGATTTTTATGGTGAGCTAGATGAAAAAACAAAAACAAAAACCAGAAAATCAAAACCAAACAACAAATCTCCACCTCTTACATGAACCTCAACAAAAATTCTCAAATGACAGTTATCAAAAATTTAAATGACTAGATACTACTTGTTAAAATTCATCCATACTTTTAAATGGTTTCTTCTACAGGGGCCTTTCTGACTATATCCCAAACGAGTTGAGTATAAAAGTGGAGAATGCTGGGCAGAAGACCCCAGTGAATCCAATGGAAAGGGATAAGGAAAGAACTTTTGACTGGGATCACGAAAAGTTATTAGGGTGAGTATTATGGACACTGGCAAATAGGTAATAGGAGGATAAAGTAGATGGAAACAGAGAAATTAGGAAAACTAAAGAAGAAATGTTTGAAAGAGTAAATAATTCAGAGAATAAAGTAAATTTTGTGAGATTTTGCATCATCCATTTGAACTTTTTTCTTTACTAGTTTTTCCATTACTATTTCTTATTTTAGAGAATTCCGTCGTGCAACTAAATATGTCTTATACTTTGTAACTCCCTTGGTGTGTAAATGGCTAACATTAAGCAAATCCTCCATCTCCAGGCACTCCAAAAAAAGTTTCCATGAAACCTGTTGTTCTTCATTCCTCAGCTATGGAGCTACTCCAGTAAAAAGTAAGATCTATAAAGATATAAAAGAGCTGGGAACATTCACCAGGAGATGAGCACAAAGACAGAAAAAGCAGACATCAGCTGAAAACTAGTTATGTGAAGGCCACAGCTGTCTGTCTTTATCTAATTTAGAGTTAGCCTTAGAAAAGGAAAAGGCTACCTGACAACACAACCCTAATTCAGCAAGAGAAAAGAAATCATAAAGGAAAATCATCTGCCTGCCATCATTGTAAAGAAAAAGAAATAAGAAGACTGCCTTATATAAAGAAAATATAACTTAAAACAAGACTGCTCATCACACTGTAAAGATGTGCAAGACAGATTGTAAACCTTTGAGAAATCCAGTTTTGATTACTCTGATTTTACCAGTTTTTTGTTTCAGTTCAATAAAGAGTTAATGGATTAATTCAGCATGACATTTTTTTCACCAATCACCATACTGTTCAGCCTATATTCAAAACCTCTTTCCTCCCCGTACCTGAGGGCTATGACCTCTCCCCATTCCTCTAGGTAATACTGTCCATTACTTATATATAGCAGGACTGTTTTTTCCTGGACTATCCTCCTATCACAGCTGCTGGCCACGGCAGGCTTTACCTTACTTAACTCCATCCTATTAACTGGCAACTGCCCCACTCAGTTGACTCTCTGAGTTGGCTCAGCCGTCTATTAGCCCATCACTGTAATACACCTAATACATCTGATTTTCTTCTATTTGAGACTCCCCACCCCAGGAAAGCCCGCAAAGACTCTGTTGTCTTCCCAGTTCACAGGTCAGCAATGGCAAAGGCCATTACTTTGGCAGTCATTCATGAAACAGTGACGACAGCTCCCCTTTATACCTCCTTGCAAGGATGTTGGATAAGACCACAACTGGATAATAAGATAAACTTTCCCAATAAATCCTGACTCGATGTCACTCTGCAGCAAACCACAGCATCATTCAGCCGTAAATCAATAATGAAGATGTTAGATGGATGTAATTTGCCAACTAAAGAGTGCAAAGAAGCCAGGAGCTACTTCTAAATAAGCTTTTTCTCCCCTACCACCTGATAACCTGAGGTCTGGGCAAGGCCCACTTACTGTTCTCCAGGCATCTTCTAGGATCAACATGTTATCTGTAAATTTGGATACCCACCTTGTTCTCAATATCTCCAGTCAATTACGATCAGAAAAGACTCATATTCTTCCATTTGCTGCTACATGTCAACGTTATGATCTAGGCAAAGGTCATAACGCTCCAATATCCAAAACCCAGTTAATTGATTCCCTCTGGGTATCAAATCCCTCCAGCACCGCAGTTATTGCTGCATCAATCATATTGCTATTCATACCAAAGAATTAGAAAGATGTCCAAAACACTGATATCTCTTGCTACTCCTGTCCTCAGCTTCTCCTCCGGCCATTTCTAGGCACACCAATTTTCTTGATAACACTTCTAAAATTCAATTTCCCTCATAGGATTTGATTGTGCCTATAAATCCGAGCCCGGCCTCTGATCAGATCCCCAAAATGGTCCAACCCCCAAATTACTCCAAAATTCCTGCCATAATCTCATTTATTTTTATCTGTACCTTAACAAAAGACCGTCTTTACCATCTGCTTTGGGATTACTGCGTCCTGGAACGACTGATAACTCACATCAACTTTTTCTAAATCATTCAGAATTCCTTTAGTGATGTATAGTATGTCTACACTTTTAGTCTCACTTCCAAGTATGTCAACTTTTATCTTTTTCCCAGAGGGGCCACTAACAAAGGTATGAGACTCCTACCCACAAGGTCGTCGTGTTTTGTTTTTTTTTTTTTCTTTTCAGTAAATAACAAAACCATTCAAATAACAAGGCCCTTCCAAGACAAGTCTCAGAGTCAGTTACCTGCCCAAGCAACTGCTGCAAGTTTGCTGCTCACAAAATATACACTAAAGCACAAGCAAAATCAGGTCCTTCAGCAATATCTTGGACCTGAAAAAAAATTACTTCAAATGAGACTATACATTCAAATATAAACAAGGATCAATACAGTACTTTGCTGATGAATTTCTGTGGTCAAATACAATCCCAATAAACTCTCTCTGAGTTTAAGAGATGGAGGCCCTTGAATGGATAGCTGCATCTTCAGCAACGGTAACTTGAAGGACCCAGCCTCTCTCTCAGCAGTTCCTTGCATTGATTTTCTTCTACTTAGGGATATTTGTTCTCACCCTTAGGTGATTTTATTTATAATATCATTTTATTATTAGGTACCCTCACACTAGAAGGGAACTACTGGAGTTCTGGCCTCTACAGAGAGACCCTGATATAGGCAGGGAGACCTGAGTTATCTTGGGCAAACCTGCGACAACCATGACCTCTCGCAACAAGCACTGAAAAATTGAAGAAGGTAGCATTTCTTCCCGTGTGATTTTCAGCAGCTCGGGTTGAAATGGGAGCTACTGCAAGATACCCATAAGCCTTTTGTGGAGTCCAGTGGAAGAACTGGCTAAATGGTAAAACCTGGTTAAATTGGTAACTAAGTCACGACAGCTGGGCAAACCAAAAGATCTCTCGGCCCCCAATCATTTTAGGCTGAGATCAGAGGTGGCCAGTCCACAGATAGAGTGGGCACCTATTTGTGTCTAATGCCTGTTGTTTCTATCATGTCTCTTACATTCGTACGTATTTCTTCAGCTGTTTGTAAAGATGCTGAAAAAGAGTTCACTGCAAAAGATGCAGTTTCTGAAGAAAAAACCTACAATCATAGAACTCTGAAATGGAAATGTGTTCCAATCACATGTTATAAAGTCTGTCAATGAACTTTCTTTAATTAGAGAAGCTTTTCAAGCTAGGGATTATGCTTTCCTACCCTAGGCACAGCAATATTGTCCACAAATAATAATAATTGCAGGGTGGATTCAACTACAGCCTTTTTATTGCTGAGGAACTCAAACAACAAATAATGCTTGTACATCTATCAAAGAGAATGCAACACAAGTTCACCGAACCCTCCTAACTGTGTGCATTTATTTAAAACAAAAATTGTATGTAAATGTGTATGCAAATTAGGTGTGGCCCTCAAGCTTCTGGAGAGTTGCCAAGAAAGCCTTCAGTGTTGCAAAGTTGAGCATCCTATCTACCATATGGTGGTACCTATCAATCTTGGTAGGGAAAAGATACCAGCTCCTCATACAGATGGCAGCCATCACAGTACCTGTAAAAAGTTTGGGAATGTAATGATGACAATGAGGTCTTTTCAATGTTATTAAAAGCATTCAGCTTTCCAATTACAGTTTAACCATTAATACTATAGAATTATAATGTAAAAAGTAATACTAAACTACTCCTAACATACCTGAAATTCTTCTAGGCAGATTTATTAACCAATGACAGACAAAAAGAAATTTACATAGGCCTTTCTTCATTAGGTGGTGCATTTTAACATGAATGCATATCCCTGGAATAGAATAGGTACATCCACATTAATGAGTTAATTCAGATCCCCAGTGGTCCCTGTTGATCAAGGCTCCAAATAAACAAACTGGATTTCTCCTGTATAAAACTAAACCAGTTTCTGAAACATTTAGAGGCTTCAGCATTGTGTTTTCACTCTGCATATGGACTCCCACTGCCCCAAACTACAGTTGATGTACATGTACCCAGCAGCAACACAGGACCTGGAAAAACATTGAAAGCTGGCTTTGCTGCAGCAAGCACAAGGATGTTGCAAAGTATCTCAACTTTTCTCAGTAGTTTGGGGGTTCTCACTTCTCTGAAACAGAGTTTAGAGAGATGATTTTCACTTTTGATATTGAGCAGTCATGCCAAAGAATGTTCCCGTTCTCCCATGCATACCATTAGCACAGTGTACATCTGAAAAAAATGTATTTATATATCTCGAAATGTGAAGTGCTGTGTAATTAGGAGTTTAGATGAGAAATTATCACAGAGAAACAGGACTTGGGAGTTCTATCATCTGTTCGGTGCGCCGCTCGCGCAGCTCCGCGAGGAAGTTGCACGTACACTGCACGGCACTTTCCCTATTTATAAAGCACCGAGAACATCGCCGCTCTGCTGCGATGCCCACTCAGTCAAGCTGTGTGAATATTTCATAATGAATAACTCATTTGCAAGATTTTGACTCTTTGTCTGTTTACATATTGCTATTTAATGGCTAGATACTTATTCCCGCGGTCTCTGCTTGAGCAAATCATGCGCTGGAGCGGATGGGAGTTTCCCTTGCTACGAGCAGAGCATGGATCTTATGATTTGGCCCAGTGGGAGCTGAGGGTGCCTGGAAAGATCAGACTCCCAGGAAGGGAAAACAGTTAACATTATGTTGACAATGTGCCTTAGTTTGATACATTGCCAAACAAGACGTATAGATTTTGTGTAGTGTTGCCTGTAATCAACCTACTGTGGTATAATTAAGGGACTGGTTTAGTTTAGATATGAGAAATGAACTCTCTTTCTCAAAGGCAAAATTGGTCAAGGGGTTGGTGGTTGTTTTTTTTTTTTTTTTTACTCTAGCTTATTATCTTGCAAGTGAAGAGAACATTTATAATTTCTGTTCTTTCTGTTGTAAATTGCGCAGCACCGAAAGTTAAAAAATATCTGGCAAGCACACTTTGCATATTGCACTCCACATGATTAGTACAGATCTGTTGGTAACATGAAATCAGTTCGAACAATGGATAAAAATAAATCATTACTAGGTACACTAGATTTGAGACGGAAAAGGCACTAATGGTTGTTAAATGAGGTATATTGCATGGAAGGATTATATTTTGAATGGTATTAAGATTGCTTTGTGAGTGAATATTCTGACTAATATTATTATTTGTATACTTGAACTATGGCGTGATGGGGTTGTATTCCTGAAGAGAGTTTATGAAAAGTACAAATAGATTATCGATGCCTTTTTTTTTCCCTTTTACATTCTGAATAATAAGAGGGTAAACTACACTTACAGTGTATGAACTGCAGCTGTATCTATTTCTCACTATGATTCAATCAAGTCAGAAATTTTCTCAAACATTTTTTTCTCATAAAAACATGTTGTTCCATCAACACCAAAGGATTTCATAAAAATGTATTGATCCCCATCTAAATTTTAACCGAGCAGTGTCTCAGATTGAGCTGGAATTTGGGGAGAGAGGAAGGGATTCAGAGAGACAGACCTTCTAATGCCACAAATAAATATTTCAGAAAAATTCTGTTTCCCCAAAAACAGCAAGAGAATTTTTATTGCAAGAGAGTAATAAAACAGAGTATCGGAGTACAACTGCTGTTGCTGTCCTTTGCAGCTGGAGACAGACTGAGATCTGTCTCTTTTCAGAAGCCCCCTTGACCCGAGACGATCTCCTAGCACACTTCCAAGTCACGACGTAAATATTTAGTAAAAGTTTACATACGGTTAAAACTTAGCCCCAGACTCACAAGTGGAAGCTGGCTGGGTGTCGGCTTAAAGTCTTCATAGTAGCTACACGCCTGTCTTAACCATGCTTTGCAGTAAGTCCTCGTGGTGGCCGTGTAGGGGGGACAACCCCAGCCTCTGGCTCTTGCCACCTGCCAGTGTCATACCAATCTTTTCCCCTCTCCAGTGGCTCTGCCAAGAAACTTCAATGCACACATTTTGCTCCATTCTGCAAAAGATCCTGCAGGAGATATCTTATTCCCTTCTTATCCTACCTCCTCTTTCTGTTGCATTGTTTGGTTGGGTTTTTTTTCCACTGTTACCTTTTCAGTTGAGAAATTATTTCTAAAATGTGATGCTTTTCTCCTCTGTATGTCTTACTTTTGGTACTGTGCCACTGTTGAATGCAAGCTGGCAGACTGTCAGATTGTTTTCAGTAAGTTATACCGCATTCAAAGTTAAAATGGGACCATTTATCCATGTTTGTATTTCTGGGATCATGGTTTGTAGAAACAATTCATTCCAGGAATGGAACTTTTGTTATCATTTTCAGAGGAACATTTGGCAGGATAGGCCCATGGAAAAAAAAAAAAAAAAGTGTTGAAATAAAAGAGAAAAAACACTACTGTGCTTTTTTCAATTCTCCCATCTCTAGTTATCAATAACTACAGCTAATGCTGCCCTTATATTCTGATAAAATAGATCTTTTCCTTTCAGATCCACCTCCTCTTTCATTGCAGTCTCTCTCACACATGGGTATGAGAGAAAGCGAAGATTGGTTTAAATCTTTGTAGAATAAAAATAGTGGGGCGATGATACAGAATCAGGCTAAGACTGAATTAATATTTGATGGATCCACCCTGCATGAGGGCACCCAGCAGCTCTGAAAGGCTTCAATTGGTGTATTAGGACCAGAGAAAGGGTGTAATTTATCTCAGATCACAGGCTGTAAAATAACTCAGAATTCAAACTTGCTTGCAAACATGTTCCTTTACATTTGCCTATTGGCTAAACGACGGCTGTTTTGTTGTTCCACCCCTCCCAGAGTGGATGAAGTTTTTATCTATTTACTAGTACATTTCACACAAACACAAAAAAATTCTGGGAACTGATCTAATCACAAATTCAGACCTCATCTGATAAAAAGGACCACAAGAAAGAGGTTTTAGCAATATTTGTTTGAAATTAAATGTGTTTCAGAAATGACTCATTTTGTTTTGACACTTTCAAAGTGGAACTTCTGTGTTTTTATTTTTTGAGTGAAATTTGAAAAGAAAATGATTCAGAGAAAATTGAAATGTAAATAATTCAAAATTAATCAAATATTTCACCTTGGTCATCTATATCAGGTGAGTTTAGGTTTTAATAACCTAAAGTTATTAGTAATTCTTATTAATTCTTTTTTTTTTTTTCTTTTGTGCCAAAAAGTCCCTAGGAATTCTTGTTTAACTTGACCCTTTTCAGGTTTCTGCTCATTTTTGTATCCTTACCTGAAACAGAATAAATTAATTATTTGCCTAGCTCTATCACAGATTAATGAGATCATGAGTGAGTGAACTGCAATAAGCCCACAGACTGTCTCCCTTTCTTCTTTCAGCCAAATTTCACAAATTTACCTAATTATTAAGCCTGCTACATATTTTGTTTCCTTTGGACTAGTCAGTTTTATTCTCATTTAAAATTTTCTGGACTTTCAATGGTAGAGTTATCTGATGTCCTGAAAAGTTTCAGTACAAAATTTGAGATCTGTTATCTCTCCCTCGGTGCAATATTTACACCATAAAAATTGCCAATTCTTACTTACACAGAAGACTTTGTCGTGTAGTTTTTAACAATGATAATAAAAGGATATGATTTTATATAGTGTTTTTATGTCATAGTTTCTCATCGGTTATTCAATTTCCCTGCAATTTAATGTAACCAACAAAATTTGAAAACTTGCTTTCAGTAATATGTAGTACCCTGTAATTTTTTACATAAACATCTGTGGACCTAAGATAATTTCTAATATATCACACCACTAACCTTTCTGGCTGGTACAGGGTCCATTGATTGCTGGTGTGCTACACTTTGTTTGGTGTTTTTTAGCCAATTTTAAATCCATTAAATCCAACTTTCCACTTATTCTGTGGCTCCACATCTTAGCATTAACCTCTTCTAGGAAACCCTGTCAAAGGATGTCTGAAAATGTAAGTATAGGATGTCTGTTGCATTGCCTCGTCTATCCTGGCAGAAATAATAATGATAAAGGATTCCAGTATATCTGTCAGACATGAGGACTTCCTCTCCCCGGAAATAAATTTGCTTTCTGTAATCAGGCAGTATTTGTCCCAGTGTACCTTTCATTTGATTCCTTAAAATATTATCTAGGACATTCTCCACAGTTTATGCCAGAGAGATGTTCTTTCCCCATATGTCCCTGGACCATTTTTAAATAATGCCTTTCTATTAGATTTTGCCAGTCTTCAAGGATCTGAAACTTCTAATAAAGTCTCCAATTTCCCTTCTTACTGCCTTTGGCTCTCTTGGATATATTTTGTCTGATTCTGATGTCCTATCAAGTTTTTAAAAGCTTCTAATCTTTTAATAGCCAATCTGAGTGATATCCACATGCTTCCTAATTCCTCATTTTCAAGTTCTTACATCTGGTGTTGGATTTATTCAAATGAAGGGGACAGGTGTACAGAAATTGTCTCAGAAAATTTTACTTCCTTTTGTTTTTCCACTTTATTATTTCTGAGAATGCTTTGGGTTTTTAATAATGCAACAATTACAGTCAACCTTAAAATACATTTAAGATACTTTGTAGAATATTTTTAGTTTAAATTTAGTTTTGTGTGCCCACATCATATTTATGGTATTACAGTGATGCCCACTAACCTTGCTGGAGTTAAAATTCTGCCAGCATTTCCATCCGAAGCCAGTGCTGCAGTTGTAACTTAGCTGTGAAAACCAGCCCCAGGCTAAAATAAGGCATTGAAAGTTTCCTCCAAAGACTATTTGTTTTGGATTTTTTTAATGGTTTGCATTAAAAAGAATGAGGCTTTTTTTTTGGTATATGCTTAATTTGAAAAAAATAATAATGAGAAGACGACTTCATAAAGAACTTATGCAGACCATTAGTCCATAATGTGGACCAGACTTTGTATGTGTGTGTATCTTTTTAAACGATTAACCGCAATGTGAAATTATTAGAAACAAGAAATTGGCAGAAGTAATTTTTTTCAAAGAACAGTTTAATGAGGATGGATTTTTTTAAAGAAACAAACAAGTCAGCCTTCGTTAGACTGAAAAGCTGTTTCTAAGCCAGTGAAATTCTTGCAAAAAGTCAGAAGCACCCCACAAGGTGCAGTAAAAGGATCTTTGCTGCTATGTGCTCATGTATTTGTCTCCGTCTGGTAAGAGCTCCAGTTCTGCACCCATACCATGCAAAGTGCTGAGGACATGTCAGCTTTCATCAAGCCATCAACAGCTTCAAAACTCCAGAGCCAGGAACCAAGACACAGGCTAGATCGATGGGCCAAGACCAATCGTATGAGATTCAACAAGACCAAGTGCTGGGTCCTGCACTTCAGTCACAACAACCCCATGCAACACTACAGGCTTGGGGACGAGTGGCTGGAAAGCTGCCTGGTGGAAAAAGACCTGGGGGTGTTGGTTGACAGCCGGCTGAACATGAGCCAGCAGTGTGCCCAGGTGGCCAAGAAGGCCAACAGCATCCTGGCCTGTATCAGGAATAGTGTGGCCAGCAGGACTAGGGAAGTGATCATCCCTTTGTACTCTGCGCTGGTGAGGCCGCACCTCGAATACTGTGTTCGGTTTTGGGCCCCTCACTACAAGAAGGACATTGAGGTGCTGGAGCGTGTCCAGAGAAGGGTAACAAAGGTCGTGAAGGGTCTGGAGAAAAAGTCTTACGAGGAGCTGGTTGAGGTTGAGGGAGCTGGGGGTGTTTAGTCTGGAGGAAAGGAGGCTGAGGGGAGACCTGATCGCCCTCTACAACGACCTGAAAGGAGG
>NW_009592751.1:26707-38268 GCF_000690535.1 Cariama cristata
AGGGATGGTGTTAACAGCAGGTCCAGGTGACTGCACCTTCCGCTGCTGCATCTTTGGTCCTGTGATGTAGAATGCCAAACCTCTACAGGCTGCGTCTCATAGTAGGGATGCAGGACCCAGGTTTTTACAGAAGTTGTGCACCCACATTTCAAATTATTGTCCAAAGGAAAATGCCATACAAGGCTTTAGATGCTGATTGACTGGGACAAGACTCATTTCACCTTATAAAAGTGTAGCTGAATAAGTGCTATTTTTATTCAGCTGTTTATGGGTGCTCTCCTTTACTCTCCCAAGCCATGGGTCAGCATTTCCCCCTCAGACTCGTAATTTTAGAATTTTTATAATGCATTTACATTACAGTGACAAAAAGTGAAACAGAAACAAAGCAGTTTATGATTAACAAGTGATAAGAAGGAATAGACCCTTAACCTGTAAAAATTTTGTATTCCCAGAGATTTCTTCAATGTTGCTACTGATGTCAAAGAAGCCTTGGTTTATCCACCTACCCCATCATGCAGAGCCATATAAGAAAGTCAGGGAAAGAAAGAAATCCCCTGCTTTCTGTATGTGTGTATATATATAGTATATAAGTATATACAGTGTATTTATATGTATATACATATAAAGTCATGTCACTCTCCCCAAAAGTGCATTTTCAGAAACCAGGAATTAAGAGGGGAAAGCTGAAAATTTCCCCCCCACGGTATTTCAGGAAGTTTGTATGGTAAAGAGTGCCAAGGGGACTGAATGCGATCACGAGCTGCTTCTGGTTTGTGGAATGCCTGCCAAGTGGTGGAGTAACCATGCAGATAACCCCAAAACAAGAAAATTGTAAGGATCAGAGTTCACATTCATAAGCATTGCCATTGCTTTGTCAATACTTGATAAATAAAAGTACGTACTACACAAATTCAACAGCTAAAAATGTATTTCTGAGCTGTTTTGTATGTTGATTTCCATCCCACCAAAGCCAGCCTCTTCACCTCCAGAAACTTATGGCAAGCAGAACAGGCATAGACCTGAGAGCAAACTACCTTGCATTGTGAATGACTTCTTAATCAAATCAGTACACATTTTTTAAATCGATTTTTTAAACCATTCCAGAAAATGAAATCCATGTGTCTGCTGTTCTGTCTTCGTGTGCCTGTCATGTCTTCATTGGTGCCATTGGCTGTCAACGACAAACTTCAGCTAACAAAACACCTAAGTCTTGATGAGAGTTTCACAGTAGGTAACAACATGCTCTGGTCTAAAAATCAGATTTAGCAGATCAGACCTCAGGAAAAACATTGGCCCCTGACCTCTTATCTGCAGGGTCCTGAAGTTTAGGGCAGCTCCTGAGAAAGGGCAATACCTGAGCTCAAACCTCCAGCCCCAGTGTCTCCATGAAAGAATCTGACTCCTGAGATTGGCCCCCTAAAACCTTCCTACTAAGCTTTCCTACATCAAATAAAGCACATTTATTAGGTGAGGGAGCTTGTTTAACAATCAGGTTACGTTTGCTCATGGTCACCTGGGAAACATAGGGTTGCAGCCCTTGATATAATAAATCGTTATCAGGATTTTGAACACATTTGAACACATGGGATGTTTTGCCCCGTGCTGCGTTTTATACACAAAGACCTGAGGAGTTTGCATCTGCATCTGAATTGCCTTTAGGTTTTTTGGAATATTTGTAACTGCTGTTTCAACGCATCTCTAATACACAGCTCGCCCATGATCTGCTTGGGCAACATCGAGATTTGCTTCCTGGCTGTTTGAAGTGTGCAGATTTATGAATGAGGGCACTTAATATTAGCATAAAGAAAAGAATCAGATATACAGACTTAAGAACAGAAGTGAGGACACTGAAAACTGAAGGTAATGCCATGGTGTTTCTTTCATTGGAACCTGAACATCACAGATTAGAGAAAATCAGATTTATATTTAAAAACAAACCAAGGCTTAACATTGTTAATCTAAGTCACACTCCAAGGTAAATTTCTCAAAACTGCCTAAAAAACCTCACATCCCAGTAAACTTTGGTCATTTGAAAATGTTACTTGCAAAATACTAAATACATTCTTCAAAACACAGAGCAGACATAGCTGTCACTTACTGTGTGGTCTTGGCCAAATATCTCTCCATGCTACAGGTTGCTTATTTTGAAATAAAGGTTTTAATAAAGAATGATAGACAGACAGACAAGCCTGTTTGCATTCGTTACATACATAAAGTCAGTTTATAACACTGAAAGTAAAGGTTTTGGTTTTATTCTTTTACCTGGACAACTAGGGACTGTAATCATATGGATATTTAGAGGTTTTATATATTTGTAAAATGTACTGAATTCTATCATTTTGTCGCCACCTGCTCCAAGATCAGCTACAATATGTTTCTGCTTTAAGAAGAAACACATCACGCAATGTCACGGCGTTTTCAGAGAAATTTCAAATACCAAAGTCTGTGTTCTTTAAAAAGTGAACCAACACGGTCTGCGGAGGTCACAGGCATCCACCAAGTTACCCACCTAAATAATATAAATTTACACGTTGGAAAGTCTAAATAGTTGAAAGCAAATCTGTTGTTGCTGCAACACTGGAATATGTTGTTAATAGGTATGACAAAGCAGTAATAGCATACCAGCATTTTTTGTATTTCCACTTCAAACAGCAAATCCGACTGAATTTACCTAATACTTCAATAATCCAATTATAACACTTTACTAGCAGAAATCATCAGCACATAAGCCTCAGAGTCTGTTAAATTAGGACTGTGTCGAGCTGCTCACCCAAGATGCATTTCAAACCCTGGTGAACAAGTTCCTCCACGATCATCAGGCTCAGCTTATGCCATCACGTTGGCTATAAGGAGGGAGCATAAAACCACCACTTCAAACACAGGGCTACCAAGCTAATGAGAAATCCCTGCTAACCAAGGCGGTAATAATAGGTGCAAGACCCCGAGCAACACGGAAAAGCTCGCAGTTATCAAATCAAACTAGAATACAACTGAGTCGTCAGTTTGTGACTTGGCAGAAATGGTCCATTTTGGTGTCAGCCTCAGAAACTGTTGATTTGTTGATGAAAATCCATTTATACTAAATACTGTGTGTTCTAAACACAAATAGCCAATGTTTTTCAATACTGGAGGATTTAGTGCCCATAAGTGTAATTTCATTTATCTTTTCACAGTCATATCACTTCCTTTTACTCCCTTACATCATAAATCTCTGCTCAGGGATTGCACTTCTTGCATATCAGTCTAACGCCTTTTTTCCCCTGCATGTAGTATTTATTTAATGAATCAAGGGAACTATCCTTCAAACAAAATGGGATATTCTATTCACAGTTAGGATGTAATATGTCAGTAAAGTTATTTTCCTTCAAAGAAGGAGAAAATAAATCTTGAAGGTTTAGATTCATACAGGCCTGTTAATGAGCAATGGTGGTGTGATTTTTCAAAAATTATGTGACCTCGTCAATTCCTAAAATTTAGACAAGAGTTTGAGTCCATATTTTAGTAATTACAGCAGAAAGACCTTATAAGATTAAGATAATAATTAGCTTTCTGGGTGTCAAGTGTTCATGAAATGTTCCTTGTTACTCAAGGAAGGCTTAGAAATGTGCGATGCACTGACTAGAGAAAACCTTCTGTCAGAGTTAGTTCCTAGTCCTAAAAAGTAAAATTAAATCACAAATTAAACATTACACACAGAGTAAATATTGTTCTGCTCCCACAAACTGGTGCCTCTATGCCTGAGTTTCCTCAAAATATCAGAGGTTCAAGCCAATAACTGAGCTGCTTCCACCTATAATTTTTTCAGAGAAATATAGGATTAAATATCAACTGCAACTAATAGAGTGTTTTGAAAGATAGATTATTACTGTAATTTCTGCTGACATTTTGTGTGCGATATGTTTTTCTTTACTAATTAAATACTGTGAACTATTTTCCAACCGTTAATACATTTCACAAAATTTCCAATTTATAAATAAATCAAATTCAGAATATCTATTTGTAGTTATGTGAAAATATAAAACAGAGATGGGATAGAAGAGGTAGACTGGATAAAAAGAAACATAGATTTTATCTACTCCATGTTTGGCAGCTGGCTGTGGAAAATATAATCCGGCCATAAATCTATGAACCAACCCTGAATTTGTATTGCATTATTTTTAAAATAATTGCAGCATTTTCACATCCCCTAAAATGTGCCATAAATCCATAAAAATTATCCATATGTTATACATCTAGGAATGAATTAATTACTTTTCACTGTACTGTAAAATACAGATAAAGGAACTCTACCCAGAAAGTTAAAAATGCCTTTAATAGATGCTTTTCCGTATGCATAATAAGGAATTACTGCACTAAGGGATTATCTAAAAAGTGAATTTATATGACAAACAGTTAAAACAGGAATTAAACTGATGTTTCTATCTCTGTAAGAGCCCATTTGGATGCTCACATCTGGGAACAGATGTGGACATGGAGTACAAGTTACCTGTGCTGACAAACCTGACACAGGTTACAGAGCTGTTCGCAGACCAAACCTCCTGAAAGTCTTAATCCAGTGGTCCTCATTTTTCCATAATGGAGCTTTTATTAAGTACTTAATGCAACCCATAGCAATTTTTAAAATATTCTTCCAATTGTTTAGGACAACACCATGAAAAGCCTCACGTTTAAGGGGTTATGCACCCTTTTGCAATGTCAGTAAAGAAAAGAAGACCTCTGACAGGGTGGAAAATAAATTAAAAGGAAAAATCACTATGGAAAAATTGAGTTTCTTGTAACAAAGACCTTTGCAAACTCATTCATTCTTTAAATATTAAGATATTGGATATCTCTGTCTGGTAGGGTTTCTAAATAAGTTTTAAAAAAAGGGAAATTAAAAAAAGCAAACACAAAACTGGAATATGTCTTTAAAGACAATTAGAACAAAACCAAATCTGCACGTTCCCCATAGCCCATCTATTTAACCACATATTCCTCTAGCTACCATTGCCCCCATCCCTTGCCATCTAATGTTTTTCTGTGCTAAATTGCTAAAAAAGATACCAAAGAGGTATGTGAGAAACTGCAACTCTGAGAGAGCCTGGCTTATATCAGCTTTGTCGTGCCAAGGCCGATGGATGCCTGGAGCCCCCTGGCCGCTGCGGAGCTCAGAGAGGGGAGCGCACGGGGATGCAGGTCTAGGTGATTACTCACCCACAAAGGGCAGGAAAATGCTGGGGAGGGGAGAGGAGAGCAGTTAAAAGCCCCAAAGTTTAGATGCTGAATATCTGGAGGACAGCTGGAAAAGATTTAAGGAGCATTTCAATCTCTCTCCAAGCAAGGGGTGCCAGCAAAAAACAAATGTGGCTCTTTCTCTCTCTATATTTCTCGTGACAAAAGCTAATTCTCAACTTGTGGATGTTTTTAATATTTAGACAGAAAAACCTAACTCTGAAAAGATGTTCAAGAAGTGTTATGCAAAGGGAAGACTGATACTTCAAAAAACAGAAGGGACAAAGTAATAAGAAATCACAGCAGAGCTGTGACTGGTCCAAGACTAAGAGTCAGCCCCTCTCCCCAGTCCCGAGGTTCCCACTAAATCTTAGATATTGATGAAATTACCATTGTGCCCTGAGACAAACACTCCTAATTAAGGCCTGCAAAGCAGTTAAAGTTTGCAAAGGAAACACCAAGGCCAGGGTGAAACCTATGAATACCCCTATGGGGTTGTCAATAGATCTGGGAACATACAGTAAAACAAGAGAGGTCCTAGGTGAAACCGTTGCAGCGCAGAAAAGTGAGAAACCCAAAGAAAACAGCACACAGAAGCATGCATGCCGTGACGAACACCTTGTGTCAAGGAAAAGCCCAACATTCAGAAGAAGGCACAAGCTTTTAATGGATTACCCTGCTTGGGAAGAGATTTTTAACCAAACAGAAAGAGCGCAGAGTGTGAAGAAATAGGACAAGCAGCATCACTGCCTCAGAGAAATTTTTCCAAAGAGCCAATGAAGAGTACAAAGGCAAAGAAACAAAGCACTGATGTGTGACATTTATTAATTCTATGTTGAGTACCTGTATCAAAAAGGTGCTAGATATAGACAAGGTCAAACTAGTCAGTTAGTATGATTTGAACTGCTAGAAGCTGCCAGCACTTCAGATGTTCTTAGGATTGCACAAAAAAGTCTTGGGTAGAGCCAGTATTAAAACATCTAGACCTCCAGCTACCAATTTATGAGAGTATCAGGCCTTATGAAAGAAGTTTCATACAGCTTTACCCCAGATTTATACCTTAAATCGGGGTTTTAGAGGCTGCTGATGGTATGTGCACGTCATGCAGAGGTGACACCTCAAACTCCTTGTATTTAGAGCCAGACATTCAAAGCACTTATAGCGGAGACTGCATCTGTGGGGGCACAAAAAACAGCCCCTGGATGAGAACAGCAGGCAGCTTCACAAACACCTTTAAACTGATACTGTTTTGTCTGTACTATAGCTTTCACGATGACAGAAACTCTTGCAAGACACTCTGTAAGCAGATCCTGACATCACCATGTAAATTCATGATTTTTCTCTATCTAGAGACCGTTTTCTTTAATGGTGTGTTTGAACAGTGCCAAGCATAGCTGAGGTCTCCTTGGTTGGTACCTGTAGGAATTTTTTCAATACAAAAAACACAAACAAGTAGCTAATAGCAATCTATCACATCAAAAATCCATCCAGTAATCACTCTGTGGTGCAGCCCTGCCTTTTATGTGGTTAGTTAAATGTCTTGCATAGTGTGTGGGTGTTGTATATGTAATAAATAATAATAACTAATATTTGTAATGCTCTTATAACAGTGGCTAAACCACTAACATGCTGACTAACACTGTCTCATTGGCTCCCTACACTGTCTGCAATCTATCTGCATTCATCTTAGCTCCTACACAAAAAGCTAACAACCGAAGTGTAACACAGGAGAGGCCCTCCTACAGTGAGGTGATAATGAAAATGACAAGTTAATAATATTAATAATATCTTTGTATGGACACGTACGTTTTACCACAGGACATTGTTTCACAACAGACCATGCCTTTGCACATGTGCTACCTTCATCTGCCCCTTCCAAAGACATATCCCTGAGATTATTTAGCCGAGGAGTCAAACGCATGTTTCACCTTAGAAAGGCAGGAGCCAGCCCAGGGCTAGGCACGTAGGATTATGTTTGTATTTAACCCATTCATGCTTGTATCTGATCCCATTTGCACGTATCTGCTCTTTCCCAAGGAGTCGGGGAGCTGCTCCTCCCTTCCCGTCACCTACTGGGGCTGCCCCAGCCTGAGGTTGAAGCTGCTGTTGCTGCCAGAAGGGTTGGGCTTCTCGATATGGGGTCCAAGAGCACTGAAAACAAAGCAGATAGTGGGGAAAGACATAGAGGGAGCTGAGGTGCAGCAGGAAATTATATCGGTAAGGGGATGTGGAAAAGTCAAGAGTTTTATTATTCTGTTGGTCAACAGTTTTGACTTTCAGAAAAGAGCAGGTGAGATGGAGGGACTCACCTCTGACTCCTGAATCATTGACAGGTCCTAAAGGATCTGTCAAAATGCTCTAAATACATATTTTACTGCGCCGATCTTTGTGAAACTGGAAATGAAAGATAAACCATGATCTGATTTGACACCTCTCTTTATCGCGGGTGGAACCAGGCCCCAGATTTTTAATACTAATGCTTTGGGACATTTAAAATCCACATGTGAGGCTTGGCTCTCTCTCTGCTGTTTACATGATAAAGTGACATTCTGATTCAGTTTATCTCATCAAACTCATGATTTCCGAAGTTCCTTTAAACATGTCTGCAACATCACGCTAACTTTTCAATACCTCCATGTCAATACATGCCAGTTGCTTAGGGTTATTTTTTTCCTGTTGGAAAGAAGGTCAAAACAGCAATGCAAATGTATTAGGGGGAAAAAAATGCATTCAAGTAACATTACTTGTTTCTGGACTCAAGATGCCAGTCCATCTTTAAATCACACAGTTGAGTATTCAATTCACAAATACAATGAGGGTACTTTTAAATTTTAACTGTCATATTCTGTTATGTTGCCTGATGTTAAGTTGCATTATGCTAGCAGTGAATGGGATAGGACAGAACATAATTCACTGCATTATAAACAGCATAACATAACTTGACAACTGGAATTTAAAAGGAGGAAATTCTTAACCGTAGGATCATGTTGTGTATTCCTAAACATTTATAAACCCAGCAGCAAAAGATCCAAGCATAAAAGCTGATAACAAACCTATTGCCAAGAAACAAGTGTTGTCTCATTTGTGTGGCATGGAAATAACTGGGGGTAGTTTTCTTTACACTTTAATTTCCCGACCGCACAGCTGCCATTTTCCTTTCCATGCTACTTAGGGAGGTACTTGGTGGTGGTATCATCTGAAAACTTCTTTCATACCTAAGCCGCAGAGCAGCATTCACTTTTACGGAGGCTGTTTTGTTTGCTCTCCTGGGCTAAAATAAAGAATGAAGTAACACATTTCTTCAACATGAATATGCTAACAGCCATAAATCTGCTCCCTGGCATTACTGTAGAACAAACCATAGTAAATGTTTAAAAATATGCTCCTAAAATAAGCCCTGACTGAGCTTTGATGTCATTTTATTTGATTCACATTGGCATTGCATACACAGCTCAGTTTACCAGAGAGGATTCATTCTTTACTGAAGCATAATTACATTATCAGATATTCAGTAGAGGCCATAAACCACAAAATGGAAATTAGACCGTCAATGGCCATTTTATACTACAAGGATTATTGTATTTTAACGTTTGTGTTGTCAACCACTGTGCTGGCAATCTAGCACGTGGACCCCAATTTTCAACATCACTCTAACCTGAATAAAATTTAAATATATGAACACCAAACTGAACAATCAATAACAATCTTTTAAGCTATATAAGCTTCTGACTGGCAGCAGACTAAGCAATAGCACCGAGGCAAATCAATCAGGAAGCTCTGTTTTCCTTCCTAGTCCTATGCATTTCAGGCTGAGGGAAACTTATTTTGGTGCATTGTTTCCCAATCTTCAATATATTAAAAAAAAAAAAAAAAAAAAAAGAAAAAAGTGAGCTACAGCTTTCTCTTCATTGCCCACTCAGATTTGTAAATGGAATTTATTGCACACTATGTCCTCTTATAGATTAAATTAATGTTATTGTAAAGAGGTTTAATGCTCAAAGATATTTATGACTCATGCTGAGAAAGAAGCTGTACTCAGTTATGATGATTAATATAATTTTCCCAAGTTCTCACAGATGAAATTGCTCCATGTGCATATTTTGAGTACAAAACAGATAACCATAATTCTAAGAAAAGGCAGCCATGATTGTGTTACTGATGCATCATTTGGAATTAGCAAGTTGCTTGCGGAGCGTGTGAAATGTTTTTGTTGGATTTGGTTTCTGCTTGATAGGCAACGGGAGAAGCAACGTTCACATTATCACAACCTGTGTTTGTGTTTTGATCTTAGCTTAACAAAAATTCATTATTATAGATAGTTAGCTTTTATGGCCAACCACTAATAAGACAGGCTGTGATTTAAAACTTATATCCTCTGTCCAGAATGAAAACCAAAAGAGATAGGATTTGACAACTTATATCAATAAACTGAAGATTTACTAACTCCCCTGGCACACGGGTTGGAAAATGGTGCAATCTCTACGTTGTTGCAGTTCAAGCCTAAAAATGGATCGCACATGTCTGATTAGAAGAGTTCTTCAACAGTTTTGCAAGGTCAGTGAAGATTAAACTAAACATCTCCACTCCTTACCTTTTGAGAGTCAGCCTTCACTAATGTTCATTTAACATTCTGCCTGTTATGGACTTAACTTTACTGTAATTAGACTGAAGTGTTGTGACTATTACACATTCCAGTTACAAACTGAATTTTCCTTTTCAGATTTTAGCTGACTTTTTTGTTGTTGTGAGAATAGCAAACTAGAGTCTGTGTAAAAAATGGGGAAATTCTGAAAGAATAACAGGCAGCAAGAATCAAAAAAACATAATTTCCTGGAACAGAGATATGTTGTTTCCTAGTATTTTTCCTTCCTCTTGCATTTCTAGATAATATGACTAAGAAGATGGTAAACTTACCAATCTAGATAAATCAATATTAAATGTTACCTGAGTTGAACCAATTTTATCACTTGAGTTTCAATGATTGTCTGTGCACTGGAGACCACAAATGTTACAGATATTAGGCACTCAATATCCTTTCTACCAAAACCAAATGTTTCCCAGTCAGGATCAAAGAAAACTGAATTTGGTCTGAAAGTGCAGTGAGGAACGCAGAGTCAGAAAGGGATTCATAATATCAATGCCGGCTATTGATGGGATTGATGCATATTATAAAATAAGACAGTCATACGAGTTGACAGAAGTGCCAAAAAAATAGTCTCTCCAAATTTTTCATACACTTTTAGCATGATGAAAGTGAAGGAAGCCAATTTTTCAAGACAGGCTTAAAGTGAAGATGTCCGCTTCTATAGGTCCCATTAAGGTAGGACCTTAAGGTTATCCATGACTCGACCTTACTGGCTTTCTTCAGGCTGTGTGGAAGCCAGGAGTAAAAGTGTAGGGCATGAATGCCTTGTTGAATGTTACTTCAGTGGGCAGTGAGTAGATAATGTTAAATCTGCGGCTTAAACTTTTTTTTTTAAAGTAATATTTAAGATTATCTTTATAAACAGCTTTGGAATAAATATTTCATAGAGGAAATACAAATATATCTCTTTCTCACTTCATTATATCGTTGGTCCAATGTTTCAATTTCCAGAGCCTTTTTGAAAACCACATGCTATAAGTTAATTGGTTTCCTCTTGATGTGAGGGTTATCTATTTTTACCTGCAGTTATATATGAAACAATTATATATGAAATATTGATTGTTCATTAATGTGGGTGATCTCCCTTAATATGTTTTGTAATAGTTCAGGTTCCTACAGTATACTAACTATGAAGCGGTCTAGGGAATTTTAACTATCTTTTAAAGTCGTAAATATTATTTCAAATTGCTTGACATCTGAAGTCAATATGAAGGTGTTATGGGCAAAAGAAGGCATAAAAATGCATCTAAAGAAAACAGCAATGTCACTATATTAATGAATATATGTTATAATACCTACAGATATTCCTTTCAGTTTCTAGTTAGTTAAAATGAGAAGAATATACTACTCTTTACAAACACATTCTTTTTCTGTTGGGTTCTCTAAGAGCTGGTCTGTATTTCATAGAATCATTACGGTTGGAAGAGACCTCAAAGATCATCAAGTCCAACCATATACCTGATGCCACCATGTCCACTAAATCCATCCATGTCTTGAAGCGCCACATCTAAACGTTTTTTTGAACACCTCCAGGGATGGTGACTTCACGACCTCCATGGGGAGCCCACTCCAGTGCTTAACAACTCTTACAGTGAAGAAGTTCTCCCTAATATCCAGCCTGAATCTCCCCTGGCACAACTTGAGGTAGTTTCCTCTTGTCCTATCGTTAGTTACCAAGGAGAAGAGCCCAACCCCCACCTGGCTA
>NW_009592752.1:0-216 GCF_000690535.1 Cariama cristata
TGACCCAGGGCTGTGCCCGGGGCTGATGGTCACTCAATGCACCTCTTCCCCCAGCAGCCTCCAAGCCGGCGAAGGGAGGAGTGAAGTCCACGCTGAGCAATGAATTGCGGTGAGTGTGAGGAGACCCCCACACCCTGCCCCAGACCCTCAGCTCCCGCCCCTGCCCACGCTGGGCAGCCCTGTTCACCAGCCGAGGAGAGGGTGCTGCCCCCTGGT
>NW_009592752.1:389-1254 GCF_000690535.1 Cariama cristata
TAGCGTGGGCCTGGCAGCGCTCTCCTGCTCGGCGCCCGCCCAGTCCCCCAAGGCTGTCGAGGATCCAGCGGGTGAGCCAGGCCCAGCCCTTGGCCAGGACCCCTCACTGCAGGTGCCAGTGGGGACAGAGCAAGAGCGGGTGTCCGAGGTCAACAGGGACAGGGCACAGAGCCCCATGGATGTGGAGCCGTCACCCAGCGGCTCCCCAGACGTGGCCACGGAGAGGGGACTTGGCGAGGGCCCCCACGCTCTTCAGGCCAGGCAGGCAGTGAGGAAGCCGCGCTGCGAGCTGCTGCCAACAGAGCTGGCCTAGTGGCGAGAGGTGACAGGGGCCTGCGGTGACATCCCCCCCAAAGAACCCTCCCTCCTCCCTGGCACGACGGAGGTCCAGCTGTCGCTGCTGGGGACCAGACTGTGGCCCCATTGCCTTGGAGCGGAACTGTCCTGGCTGGGCACAGGCATGGATGAGGCTGCGCATAGGGACAAAGGCAAGGACACGGGAGCAGGTAGAAGCTACTTCACGGAGCTAGAAAGTAGCAGTCCCACGGAGTTGGGAAGGAGCAGACCCTTGGCGCTGCACAGTAGCAGCCCCTCAAGGCTGGCCAGGACGAGCTTAATGGAAGTGAAGAGCAGCAGCACGATGGGGCCAGGCGGGAGCAGCCCTGTGGAGCCAGAAAGGAAGAGCCCCATGGACACGGATAGAAACAGCTCCGTGGACCCGGGCAGCACCGTCCCCGTTGATCTGGGCAGGAGCCTGACGCCCAGCCCCAGGTGTCCGCAGGCAGGGCGCGTGGCCAGGCAGCTCCAGGGCTGTGCAGAGCAGGACAGTGCCTGTGGGAGGGCTTCACCCGGCTACGGGGCTGCC
>NW_009592752.1:1638-2051 GCF_000690535.1 Cariama cristata
GAAAAACAGCTCCGTGGACCCGGTCAGCACCGTCCCCGTTGATCTGGGCAGGAGCCTGACGCCCAGCCCCAGGTGTCCGCAGGCAGGGCGCGTGGCCAGGCAGCGCCAGGGCTGTGCAGAGCAGGACAGTGCCTGTGGGAGGGCTTCACCCGGCTATGGGGCTGCCTGCAGGCCTGGTGGAGAAGCCGGCTCTGCTGCGTCCGCTTCCACAAGACCCGGTGGTGGCAGCGTTGGACCCAGAAGAGCAACGGGTTCCCCTGCTATTGAGCGGCCGGGAGGCTTGGGGCTGCAAAACCCCTTAGGAACAGCCCTCTATCTGAAAGGTTGAAAAATAAAACGTTTTCTATGTCTCTGGCACCCTGGTTCATCCACCCATGCCATGGTTGGGGGTGTGAGTTCCTCAGTGCCCAAGC